>NW_026867451.1:68943-113484 GCF_020745735.1 Hemiscyllium ocellatum | reverse complement strand
ATGGGTGGAACAGTAAGCCATTCAGCCCCTTAAGCATGCGCTGCTGTTCAAAATGACAATGGTTGATTATCCAACTCAGCATCCTGTTCCACCATTCTTTCTGTAAGCTTTGATTCCTTTAGCCCGAAAAAAGAACTATTACGTTTTGGGCTCAATCAATTTCTATGGCAGTGAATTCCAAAGAGTCACCACTGTCAGGGTGAAGAAAGGTTTCCTCATCTCAGTCCAAAATGCCTGAGCCAGTATCCATAGACCGTGAGCCCTGGTTCTGGGCTCCCCAGCCGTGGAGAACATCCTTCCTGGTTATCTAATTCTGGACACAAACACTGACTTGTGCTGCATCTTGTGATCTTAGCCTGGGTCATAATGGGGAGGGTTATCCTCAGTATTGTCACACTTTGACAGTGCAAGTTAACCTCTTGCTGACAGCAGGCTGGAAGCATGGTAGCCATTTGTTGCTAAGGAAGAGAGAGGGCTGAGTGCTCACTGCCCATATTCAAAAGGGAAGAATGACCCATTGAGGAGAGATATTAGAGGACTTTTTGTAGCTGTAACGGTGGACACTGATAGAAATTACTGACTCCCGTATAACACACAGGGAATCAGCAAAGGTGACTCAAAGTGCTGATTCCTAATTAGCGCGTTCCAAATGACAACAGCCCATTGGTTGAAGAAGCTTTCCTTTTTTAACATTATAATGTTCAGCGATGTATGACACGCCTCTGGAATAGGTAGAACAGGAATTTAAGCTTACTAAGTCTAACCTAGGAACTTAAGCCGACTGATCTAGGGCGAGGGAGACTATCATTCTCCCCTTTGAGGACTGTTTTGTATCTCATACAGAATCAATGCAATTTCCCTGAATTGCTTCATTAATCCCTGGGGATGTAAATAATAAGCCGCCTGTCAGAGTATTGGGTATTGCTCAGGTGTCACTGACTATTGTGCTGATCTTTGAGTCGGAGGGTTCAAGATCTACCATCGGGTTTAGAATAGACTAATTGATGCTGCCACAGCAGTGCAGTCCTGAGATAATCCTACACACCAGATGTATATGAGGCATTAAAACAAAGCCACTCTGCCCTCTAAAGGGACCCTTATTATTTTGAATGAAAGTGAGGAATTATACCTGGTGTCCCAGCCAATACTTATCGCTGAATGATGATCTGGTCATCATCTTCTTCCTGCTTTTCTCATGGGACACAAATGAGATATCACATTTCTGACATGTGACTCCATGGTCAAAAGTACTTCAGTTGTTGTATAGAACATCTCTGATTGAAAATTGGCTTTGTCAGAACCTGCATGTATTATTACTCAACTTGGTTGTTCAGTTTTCACTCTGTTGTAAGAAAACACTCCTTCCCAACTTCCACCAAATGAGAAGAGACAAAGCTCAGTGCTGTAATATTTCACTTTGTACTAACATCTGGATCAACCTAAAATACCATTCAATGCAAATATAAAATAAATTGAACCAGTTTTAAAGTATTAAAGCAAATTATATTTTCCACCAAAGGAGTGTATTGAAATATTTCAGTAGTTCTCATTGTGTCAAGTACCAGCAAACGGTGGAGTCTGTTCCAATGTATTTTATCTTGTCTAAAGGATAGGCTGAGGAAAAGAACAGTGCATGAGGAGAGCAGTACAGTGTGGATCAGTGATTAACAGCAGGAGAATTATTCTCCAGATTAGAATAGATATGTAGTGGAATATACTAAAATGATAGAATAAGAGAAGCTAAAGTGGGATATTGTCAGCTGAATGTTTTATAAGCTTATTAAAATCTGGTCAGTCATGATCTTATTGAATAGTGGAGCAGGCTCGAAGGGCCAAGTGACCTATTCCCATTTATTGTTCATACCGCGAAACAATTTTGCGAGTTACTCGAGCGGAGGTATTAAACACACATTTTAAACTGTTACATGGGCGCATGCTGATATTTCCGTCTATGATTCCCTGGGTTTGATAGTATGTAGTTGACAGTGGCCCCAGGGGTTCTGCACTTGTTTCAGAGATCTGGAAAGAGATGTTTAGGATACTCTGAGATTGCATTAAGATGTTACATAAATGCACAACTTTTCTACTTGCCTTCCTGCTGGGGTAGAGGGGGTTTTGCTCTTCATCAAACTTGTGCATCATTTGACTTCAATCTGCTTTTCTTTGTTGCATTATTGTATGGAGTTCATTCTCTTTAGTCAATAGCCTGGATTTTGCCCAAAGTTTAAGAGGTTTTTACTCACATTGGTGAGTTTCTGAGATTCAATGCAGTCAGTAATGGGAAATAAAGCAGATCAAATATAATGTTCTTAGTTATTATTAGGTCAATTAATAGGGATAACTAAAAGCTGTTCTATGAACCTCAGGATTTAAAAGCCTTTTCAGTGGAGCCACTGCTGATTTACCCAACGTGCTATCCTGGTGAACTCACTGATACTGAAACCTCTATAATCTGGGACAATGATGAAATACAAACTGACTGGAACCGCAACTTATCAGAAAAACTAGGGAACAGAGAGAGATTGGGGCCGAAGCTCAGAACACAGAGGCACTGCAAACTGAAGCACCCACTGACACAGCTTCTCGAGATGGGTTATGATGTGGTTCTGCACTATTTAGTTCTGATCTGTGATCAGAACCAATGCTTCTCTGTCAAGCCGATGTGGTTTATGGATAAAAATAATGTCTGCTAGAAGGCAACTACAAAGCTCTCTTGTGGTAATGTGACACAGAATCAAGTGAAATGTGGAGTATCTCCTTTTGGGGCTTCTTGCATCCTTTCAAGTGGCAGCTGAATTTGGTCATCAGGTATCAGTTACTATCGAATTGGATGAAATCTTGTTAGTGGTTCATTTATTTACAGTTCCCTATCTCTGAGGTTTGCCCCATTTCTTTATTAAAGAGCCAATGTGTGTGAGATCTCTTTAGTGCTGTCCATAGGATAGCCGTACTCCTGCCACTGTGCAACTGCATATTGATAGCTGCCTTTAAAAACAACCTCTGCCAGCTGGTACAACATGGAAATTTGAGTATTGATGAAAATAAAGTGTTTTTTTATTTAAGTCTTTAGTATTGTACTTATCAGGACACTCTCAAGAATACCAATGGTATTCGAGAAAGCATTTAATCTGTCTGGGTAATGAGTGCTGATTGGTAAAGGCATGGAGAATGGACCAGGTGATGATTGGCAGTTAACTGCCAATGCTTGTTGTGATTTGACTAAATTGGTGATGGCCATTCTCTGAGTCATTTGGCAGGGCAATATCTTGACCACTCAGGCAACCTGCCAATTGTAAACTTAACAAAGTTTAGCTGTTAACTGTCCATCACCATCTGACCAGTCCATTTCCATTGGGGACATCTCGATCAATCATTGTGCACTTTCCAAAGCATCAGAACTTGTTCAGTGTAAAATGTTGTTTCCCTTAATATCAAAATCCTTGCAGCTATCCTGATGTTTGCAAGACAAAAAAAAAGAGCATGTCCTATTTTATATCAATATCCAATTTCTATATTTGCAAACAACCGTTTGAATATGGGAACCTTTCGTTAATGGAGTATCCAACATCCAGCTGATATCATTAAAATGGAATCTAGTTTTCGAATGTGAAATGATTTAACCCCTGACAAGCCCACTTTGTACATGCAGATCCTTTTTGAATATTGTATCAGTCTGGCTGTTGAAAGACAGCTTTGGAAAGTTGTTTATTTCTGTTAACTTCTATTAAAGGAATTGCTGAAACGGTGGATAATGCATTCTATTGCATTTACAAAACTGAGATATCTTGTGAAATCATGAGGTGTGCACAGTGCAAATAACCATCCCATTTAATGTTGGCCTGGACAAGACTGGTCAACTTAAACTTGTGCTTATAGAGAAAGGACTGAGATCTTAACTGGCTCTTTATCATCGAATGTATTGAGTTTAAACTTATGTCTATCTCTAAATTCTTCAAGGCCTTGATCCACGCTGTCTCTTGTACCCCTTATATACACACTCTGTTCTTTGGGTCTCTGATTGCTTTATATCTTTTTGTCCATGAGTATGGTCAAGCCCCCTTAATTAGCTGTACTTTACTGATAAACTTCCTTACATGCCCTCTGGTACTCATTCTCACTCGAATGCTGAATATAGGGTTAAAGGCAGGATTCTTGGCAGTGTGGAGGAACAGAGGGATCTGGGTGTGCAAGTACATAGATCCCTCAAAGTTGCCACCCAAGTGGATAGGGTTGTTAAGAAAGCATATGGTGTTTAGGCTTTCATTTACAGGGGAATCGAGTTTGAGAGCAGCGAGGTTTTGCTACAGCTCTACAAGTCCCTGGTGAGACCACACCTGGAATATTGTGTCCAGTTCTGGTCGCCCTGCTATAAGAAATAGATAGAGGCTTTGGAGAGGGTGCAAAGAAGGTTTGCCAGGATGCTGCCTGCACTGGAGGCTTGCCTTATGAAGAAAGGTTGAATAAGCTCAGACTTTTCTCTCTGGAGAAGGAAGAAGAGAGGAGACCTGATTGAGGTATACAAAATAATGAGAGGAATAGATAAAGTCAATAGCTAGAGAATTTTCCCCAGGGCAGGATTGACTGGTACGAGGGGGTCACAGTTTTAAGATATTAGGAGAAAGGTATAGAGGAGATATTAGAGTAGGTTCTTTATGCAGAGTGTTGTGAATGCATGGAATACATTGCCAGCGGTGGTGGTGGAAGCAGAGTCATTAGGGACATTTAAGTGACTG
This sequence comes from Hemiscyllium ocellatum, assembly GCF_020745735.1. Lineage (NCBI taxonomy): Eukaryota > Metazoa > Chordata > Chondrichthyes > Orectolobiformes > Hemiscylliidae > Hemiscyllium > Hemiscyllium ocellatum. The sequence goes on along the minus strand of NW_026867451.1, from coordinate 108,751 downwards.
CTGGACATGCACATGTTTAGCAGTGAGTTGAGGGGTGTGTAGGTTGTTATATTTTACATTAGGATTAGACCTCGGCACACTGTCATGGGCCAAAGGGCCTGTTCTGTGTTGTATTTTTCTATGTTCTATGTTAAAGCATCTCATAAATGTGAGTATTAATATCCACTTTGGCAGATTTAATTGATTCTCATTGGAATGTATCTGCCAAACCTTTAGCAAAACTGAATCAGCAAACAGCTTCAGACTGTGCACACGTCCATCACAAAACATTGCTGCTCCTCATTCACTTTTCAAATGCACTGCTCCATTCCAAATAGCGGACCACCCGTTCCCATTCATAGAGATGTGTTTCTGACAGATGGAAGTGGTTGTTTCTGTACTTCTGCCATTTTTATTGAACTCATCTCAAGTTACACTTTAGAATTTGACGGTCAGGCCAAGACTGTTTGTGTTAAGCTTTGTCAATTTTGACCAGGTTGCCAGCTCTTCATGTTCTTGAATATTGGAATGGGACTGGGTTCTATCAGCCCTCTAGGGACAGGCTGCAAGGTCATTAGGTGGATAATAGGGTGGAAGATGATAAGGGAAGGAAGGAGTTTCCACCTCCATGGTATGTTATTGATCCCAAATTTGGGAAAGGATGACCACTCAGGTGGTCAATGTAGAGTGTGTTCCCGCCAATGCTGGCAGTTTATTAGCAGTAAGGTCCTCCATTGTGTGGGAGACCTCCCCCTGCATCCTAGTGACACACCTGGAGGATGTCCCTCCTAATGAAGTACCTTGTGGATCACAACAGGGTATCCCATCTGCACACTGGAACAGTCCCCTGTCCATGATGGCGATCACTACGGGAACTGGAAATCAGAGTAAGTGAGTGAAAGAAGCCGTGAGGGCTAGAGTGTTCACAACATTCCCAGGACCAGGTTGGCAGCTCCTACTGAGGCCATTAATAAATCATTAAGATCCCCCAATTGGTGCAAGGACAATAGGTTACTCATACTCCTAGTAAGAGTACTGTGATTACTGCTGTTTCAGTGCTATCAAGCAAATCGCGAAGTGTGGCCATGTGATAAAATCATTTACATTCAGTGCTGGATACTTGAGACTTTTTGTGAGAAACTTTATAACTCTTCTAAATGTTCTTAATGCACTTTTTGTTTCATACAATGGTGATTTTCTAAGTAGGATTATAGAGGAAAAACAGACCATTTGGCACAATCAGTTCATGCCAGTGCTTATGTTCCACTCAAGGTGTTTCACATCTTTCCTCATCTAAATCGCCCGTTGTAATTCTCTATTCCCATCCCTTCCTAGTGCTCGCCTAGTTTCCTTGAAATACATCTAAACTATTGATTTCAACTATTCCGTCTGGTCACATATTCCCCATTCTCATTATTCTTTCAGTGAAGAGGTTTCTTCTGAATTCCCTTTTGGACTTCTTGAGGTACCGTCTTATATTGACAGCCTCGAGTTATATTCTATCCCACAGTGAAATGTTTTCTTTGTACCTTCTCTTTTCAAAACCTTTCTTAATTTTCGAACTGTCAGCCTTCTTTTCAAGAGAGAAGTGAACAGCACAACATTTCTTCCTGGATATACACAGCCAGAAACTTGTGGAGCATTCTCATAAATCATCTCTTTACTCTCTCTCATACATTCTATAATATGTCAACTCGAACTGCAAATAATACTCTTAATTATAGTCAACCAAATTTTTATAGTGACCCTACTTTCAAATCTATCCCTTTAGAGATAAAACTTAGTACTTTGTTTGCATTTTTATGGCCTTTGGAACCTGTGGTGAAATTGTTAGTGACTGATGTAATTGTCTGAAATCCCTTTGTTTGTCTCCCTCACTTAGACGTGCATCTTTGAATAAGTGACCTGCACATTATTCCAAGGCCCCAAGGGATCCTTCCATATCCACCACAAATTCACCTGCACCTCCACACACATCATCTATTGCATCCGCTGCACCCGAAGTGGCGTCCTCTATATTGGGGAGACAGGCCACCTACTTGTGGAACATTTCAGAGAACACCTCTGGGACACCGGACCAACCAACCCAACCACCCCGTGGCTCAACACTTTAACTCCCCCTCCCACTCCACCAAGGACATGCAGGTCCTTGGACTCCTCCATCGCCAGACCATAACAACACGACGATTGGAGGAAGAGCACCTCATTTTCCGCCTGGGAACCCTCCAACCACAAGGGATGAACTCCGATTTCTCCAGTTTCCTCATTTCCCCTCCCCCCACTTTGTCTCAGTCGAATCCCTCGAACTCAGCACCCCCTTCCTAACCTGCAATCTTCTTCCTAACCTCTCCGCCCCCACCCCACTCCAGCCTATCACCCTCACCTTGACATCCTTCCACCTATCACATCTCCATCACCCCTCCCCCAAGTCCCTCCTCCCTACCTTTTATCTTAGCCTGCTGGACACACTTTCCTCATTCCTGATGAAGGGCTTATGCCTGAAACGTTGAATTTCCTGTTCCTTGGTTGCTGCCTGACCTGCTGCGCTTTTCCAGCAACACATTTTCAGCTCTGATACTCCAGCATCTGCAGACCTCACTTTCGCCTTGCACATTATTCCTACCAAGATGTAATACCTTACCTTTATCTGTGTGGATCTTCATTTGCTAATTATTTGAACATACCGTAAATTAATTAATGATCTCTTGCAACTTCTTGTAGTCCTCAGAATTGGCTACATTTCAACATTCCTTTCCAATTTCATGTCATTGTATTGCTAATTTTTTTGTCGTAATTAGATGCAATATTTAATTTGCAGTTTTACTTTATTTTGTTTTGAATTTTTAGAGAGATGCAGTAATCCACACATTAACTACAACAACTAAATGTAGAATGACAGATAGATGAAAATTATTACAAACACTGGACTAATTAATAGACTCTATTAACTTCACGGTCAAAACAGGGAATTATTTTTTACACAAATGATATGGTGCACTATCTGTAGTACAATAACATTTTGTCCATTTTTTTGTTGTAGTTTATTTTCCAGGTCTTTCCATACACACCATAAATTGAAAAGGCACCCATCCTCCATTTTAAACTAAATGATAATTAAAAAAAACAACATTTATATTAAATGCAACATGATTTATGAAGCCAATCCTCTAGGCTTATACATATTCACAGCCATGTAGAGTTATATAGGGAGAGGCTGAATAGGCTGGGGTTGATTTCTCTGGAGCGTTGGAAGCTGAGGGGTGACTTTATAAAGGTTTATAAAATCATCAGAGGTATGGATACAGTGAATAGGCAAGGTTTTTTCCCTGAGATGGGTGGAGTCTCATCTAAACCTACACTCGTGAGTATAGGTTTAGAGTGAGAGGGGAAAAAGTTGAAAGTACCTAAGGAGTAACTTTTTCATGCAGAGGGTGGTGTGTATGGAATGAACTGCCAGAGGAAGTGGTGGAGGCTGGTGCAATTTCAACATTTAAAAGGCATCTGAGTGTGTATAAGAATAGGAAGGTTTTAGAAGAGGGATATGGGCCAAGTACTGGCAAATGGGACTAGATTAGTTTAGGATATCTGGTCAGCATGGGCAAGTGAAACTGAAAGATCTGTTTCCAAGTTGTACATCTCTATGACTCTGTGATCTACCCCTTTGCTCTTAATGTACTAGTCGAATCTCTTTGGATTATCTTTAACATTATCTCCCAAGGCTATCTCATTTTCCTTTCTTGCCCTCCTCATTTCCCTCTTTAGAATGTCCCTGCCCCTCTTTTACTCTTCGAGATTCACTGAATCTCACTTATCGATATCTAATATATGATTCATTCTTAATCTGAACCAGAGCCTCAATATCTTTATTCCTCCAGTGTTCCCTCCTCTTATCTTCACACTAACTGGAACATCATACCTCCGAACTCTCGTTATCTCACTTCTGAAAGCTTCACTCTTGCCGGCCGTCCCTTGAGCTGCAAACAGTCTACTCCAATCAACTCTTGAAAGTTTTTGTCTCATACTATCAAAATTTGCCCTAGTTCAATTAAGAACTTTAACTTATATATAATGCCAATCCCTTCCATGGATGTTTTAAACTAATCGAATTATGACCCGGGCCCCAAAAAGCTCCCCTACTAACCATTCAGTCACTTGTCCTGCCTTATATCACAAGAGTAGGTCAGGTTTGCTCTTTCTGTGAGAGTTACATCTGTATATTAATGAAGAAAATTGACTTTAGCACTTACCAAATTCCTCACCAAGCTCTTAAGATCATGACTGTCTCACTTTATGTTTGGAAGGTTAAAATTTGCGATTATTGCAATCCTATTATTCTTACATATAAATAAGATCTCTCCACATATTCATTACTCAATTTCACTCTGACTACTGGGGGGACTATTACAATTGCATCAAAGTAACCATGCCCTTCTTATTTATGAGTTCCATCCACATAGCTTCACTGGACCATCCCTCAGAAATACCTTGTGTTAGAACAGCAGTAATGTATCACCACAAGAAAAAATGACTCCAATCTCCTTCTAGCTCTTCCTACTTCTGCCGTATCTTTGATGGTGGGAGGGGCTTTGAACATAAATTATTCAATTTACTGGTGATGGTTAGTAGCAGAAAATAAAGAGACTGTGGGGGACTTGGGTGATGGGAAATAAAAGGTTACATTGTGTGGAAGGAAAATTCTGGATATAAACAAGAATTTTAAAAAACAAACTCCACTCTGTCTGCCCAGCTCTTGCCTACACCGCTGTACCTCCAGAGTACTTTCCTTTTATTTTGATGAGTTCAAGTTAATCTCACCCGCTGTTTTGTACTTGTCAACCATTTGTTAACGGGTGTTTGCTGTTACAGAATGTAGGTTACCTTACTGTGTACGATCTCAGAGTTCAGTGTTTGGAGTCCTTGTTGTACCAACCTGTGCTTTGGTCCATCATGCAAAATTACAGAAAAATATTAACAGCAATTTAAGGTAAAATGTTAGGATATTGGAAAAACAGCTAAGAGCATCAAGTTTGACAGAGGGGTTGTGGGAAAGGACATGGAAAGCAGCAGGGTTTCCAGAACTTCTGATCTCTACCTTCCCTGATCAAAATCAACCTGTGATTGATCATTTTTGAGGATTGTTATTCATTAATATTGGTGGGTCAGATAGATCTCCGTCTCAGGGAGGGGTGACGTGCTTCTTTGTTTTGTGATGAACTCAGGGGAACATACAATAGTAAGGGGGTAAACCCAAAGGGGGTGAAGGAGCAGAGGATCCTCCATGTGTATGTGCACAAATCAGGGAATGTACCATGACACGTGGACAGAAGAGCAACTAAACCCTACTTCATCAATAACACCGCAGAGAACAAACACAAAGCAATTATGTTCAACTGAAATCAAACAGTCTCTTGTCTCACCTGGAATATTGCATCTAGTTTCAGGAGCCACATTTTTGACAAAATGTGAAGTTATGAGATTGGGTGCGTGACTGATTCACAACACTATTCCCGGGATGATACACCTCACCAACTCTGAGAAATTGAGAATGTTCTCCTCTGCTGATAGTTCCCAGACTCTGTGAACAGTTGCTATGATTGGTTCCCAATTCCATCTTGCATCATATAGATCCCAATGGCTGAATATTTCAGGGACTCATGAGCTCTGACTTGCCTGATCAACATCGACCTCTGATTTATTATTTTTGAGGGTTGCTGTTCGGTAATATCTGTGTATCAGATAGATCCCAGTCTCATTCCCTGGGATTTGACAGGTATGGTGTGTCAAATAGATCCCAGGAATAGTGCTCCATGAGATTTATGTGTGAGAAAATCTCCAGTTCTGAGAATCCGCCCTTGGATTGTGCACGTGTTGTTGTCTGACTACCTGACTGAACGTTGACATTTTTGGCTGATGAATGTTTCGTTGGGCGTTTTAGGTGGTGAGTTATGCATTACTAACCCACGCTGTCCGGACATTGGGAGTACACGCAGTTTAGACGGTGTAGAGTAAACTTTCAAACTCCTTTGCCTGCCTTTTATAGGCTTCTGGTGGAGCAAAGCTCCTCATTTGTATCATTACGTGACCCGAGGCTGTGACCTTTGGTGCATAAGAGGAAATGTTCTCTAATCATTCTGCCTCTGGAGTGTTCCATCAGGTATATCGTGTGAAAGATGTATTTACATTAGTGGGCGGCATGGCAGCGCAACATTAAACTAAATGACTGGATGAAACACAACCAAACAGAACAAGTGAAAGTATTTGGCTGGGAAAGGAGTAGGATGTGGGAAAATGTATGATTACTGACTGGCCTTGAAGAAAGAATGAAGCAAACTCAAGGTTAGTGCATATTCATTCGAGATTTATTAACCATTTCAGAAAGCATTTTTATCCAAAAAGTTGATGTAAAAGCTAACAGAAGTGAATATAATGGTTGGGTGCCACATTGAGATGAGAACACATGCGCTGTGAGGTGGGAATTTTCTGTACATCAGTAACAGTCACAAGAAAGGGAATACAAAGGCTCATCAGAAAGGGTAGGCAACCATTCTGAGTAAGGAACAAATAAAAACAAAACAAATGGGCTTCAAACAACAGGGAAGCTACAAATTCTTCCAACCACAACCATTTCAAAGATATAAAGTAAAAACGAAAATCCATCAATAATTGTCTCAGTTACACACTGATAAACTGAAGTGATCTCACTGTTGAAGTCAGCAACAGGACAGATTGTAGATTGGGAATTCAGAGACCTTGATAAGCAGATCAGGAAAATCAAAGGGGTCCACAACTCATTCACTTAACCTGGAAAAGAGAGATAAAGCAATGACACAGATATTTATGATCAGGGACTTTCAGATTTCATGTTTATTCAATGGCACACTTAGAGATTTCACAAAACATATTGGGCTGTTTGGCATGAGAAAGATGTGATTATTCTCACCTTCACCAGAGTGACGGCAGCGCTGTAGAAAATACTCAGGAAGAACAAGGTGATGAACGTGGAAGCAGTTGTCCAGATGTTGCTGTTATCATCCTCATAGTCTTCAATCCAAGTGCGATCTATTGAATCTATGAATATAAAGCCGAGAGAACGCATTTAGATCGTTTATTGATCCAGATCGATCTATGTGTATCCAAGTCATGTAATTAGAGACCATTACATCTTCATAAAGCAGTCAGGTATTTCTCAAGTGTGACTCTTATCTGTACCCATCGGTGCATTATTGACTCTCAGCAAGAAATTACAAATACTGACTGCACATGTTCTTTCTTCATTGTCCATGTCAGAATGTTTTAAATTAATTTTCTTTTAATCTATTATTTAAGGATATTATTATTTGAGGAATGCTTATTACGAATGATTATTTTAATTATATCATTATATTTTAAATATAGGCTGTGACAGCACTTTAGTTGAAAATTGTGGCCATCACTGAATAAAAGTTCAAATGTGATTCTCACCTTTATGTATTGGTGACCAATTGCTTGGCAAATCGTGAATATAAGTGACATCACAGTCAGGACATTGCTTCATATTTTTGTTTGTAGGATCTGTATATTTAGGAATAAGTTTTTGTACATGTGTCCCTTAATTTATTTGACCTACTGCTTGGTGTGTTTGGTTTCCCTTTAATGGTTGTGTATGTGGTTATGAGTGCCTCTTACTTCATTCTTGCCCATGTTGGAGTCTGTGCATGAATAAACATATTCCTGTTCCTTTACTGCTAGTGTTCTCATGTGTTTGTGCACCGAAATTTTGGTCTTTTCACATTGTGTAAGCATCATTATGCGAATATGCCACTTCATTGCTGCCTATGCTTATCTTGTAATGTCTTTGTGAGGGTTCACTTTTCATTAGTGCTATCTAAAATGTGTGCTTATGTGTCTGTTTCAGGTCCTACCTAAACTAGGTTATTTTCATGTTTATGCTTAATAAATGTTAGCATGCAAAGTCATGTTTTGATGGATGTTTATATTTATATGATGATGTCTGCTTGTGTGGCAATCTTTCCCAAACCATCTCCTGAGAAGCTTGTTTGTGTTACTGTGTGTGGATGCTTGCTGATGCTTGTGCTCATTATCCTCATTTAATAAACGCCCCTCTATTTATTGATCTATGCACTTGTGTGTCTGCATGTGAGACTCGGAATTTGTGTGTACGTGTGACATTGTATACATGCTGATCAATGTGGTTTAAAAATAACTAATTAAGCTGCCTCTGTCATCGTATGTTTGTGATTCTGAAAATGGGAAAATAATGATATTAATGTTTATCTCTGTGCACTTATGTGCCTGTGTGAGTTGACATGTGGGAGGACATTTTTTGGAATTTGTATCTGTGTGTTCATGCGTGTATGTCTGTACGCATTGTGCTGTATGAATGTATATGTATTCATGCCCATTCGTGTGTTACCGTGTGTCTATATTTCTCATGGTTAAGTGTGAGTACCCTGATCATTTGTGCAAATAATTTTCTTTCGGTGTATGTGAGTTTTTGTATGAGCTTAGGTGAGTGTTCAAGTACCACTTGCATGTGTGGCTCTGTGCGAGTATGCGTGTGTGACATCTTATCTGTATGCACATTTGAGTGTGCACATCAATATGTGTCTTTAGGTGAGAGCCCATATATGTGTCATTCCGTGTGTATTTGCGATCATCTCTCTGTATCTGTTCTTATACCAGGCTGCAATTTTTATTATTCTAATTTATTGTTCTAATTTTAATGGATTGCCTATAATTAGATTTGACCTTGGTGTTGTAGGAAACATTTCCCATCGTCGTGAAGAGATAAGCGTTTTATGAGCAACTCTTCTGTTGCAGTGATAGAATTTCTGTCTCTGAGAGAAAAGGCGTGAGTTCAAATCCCCACTGCCCCAGAGATAACATTTCTGAATATGTTTATTAGAAAATGTCTACTTGTGTTCTGTATGTGAAACAAAATGGTATCAGGTATTCGAATACCAGAATTGATCCCATGTGCTCCAGAAAACTGAGACAAAACTATAGAATTCAAACCGGGACAATGCAAACACCAGTTTTGGATTAGGGGAATCAATGTTAATCATTTGTTAACAGGGCCAAGCGTGTCCAACATGTTTCAAAGGTATTATTTTGCATGGAAATGTTCAATCTTTGGACAGTAAGCAAGAAGCTGACTGTTCCTGTTGGTAACTGGGTTACATTACAGAGGACATCGACCATGAAAACTCTGCACAGGGAGCAAGAGGACAGACCATTCATCGTTCCCCTCCCCTCTGCTCCACGACAACTTATCTGTCATTTCTCTTTGGTGTGAAAGTGAAGATATATTCTGTCAACTCATGCGCTGGCGCAAGATCCCTGGCAGTTCCCCAGAAACAACGGTTACATTCAAACTGTTCTGCACTCTTTACGATTGGTATGTTCCAATCAAATTTAATTTGAAACTGTCTTAAATTTACATTTCCAATTGGTGCAATGTGGCAGTTTAAAACTGACATGAATTTTATAAGAATGTCCAATCAGGGGAATCAAGAACACCAAGTTCAAAACTCGTGCTCTACCCTTGACATAAAATGGACATTGTCAGATTTTGTCACAGAGGGATTTAAGATGGACAAGGGACTTGGCGGAATCCTGCAATGAGTGAGCTTTACTCTGTCTCTGACCCAGGATGTATCTGAGCAGAGAACATTAACTGCACAAGACACTTGTCCTAGACCTGTTAATAACCCACTTTAACTACAGAGATGGAATGGAAGTCAGAGTGAGAAACAACTCATTCAGTATTTAACTCACAACTGGAGGAAAAAGAAACTTTATTACTTCTGTTGAATTATTAAATGCAACTTTGAGATTTTTATTGACATGAATTAACAGTGTCCATCAGTGCAAGTGAAATGTTTACGAAACTCGGTTTACCGCTGGATTTATCGACTGTTCTGTTGATGATCTTCAATGGAATCGCTTCATGTCCCACCACACAGGAGTAAGAAGCACCGCTGGCCCACTCCTCCGCTGTAATGGATAACAGGCTGTACATGAAGAAGGAAGTGTTGTCACTCTCTGCCATCACCTCGGTGTTCTTGTAGTTACTGGGATTCACCTGCTTGTCATTGTTTGTCCACTTGACGAAGATCTCTCGGGGGGAGAAACCTCTCACTAAACAGGTGAGGGAGAGAAACCTCTGAGCGGAGATTTCTTCTGTTGGTGGCAGGAGGACCGACACTGATGGCTCCAGCGGATTAATCACTGCAGAATATTTGAGACAAATATAAATCAATCAAAAACATCCTGAACCAATATCACAATTTCACTCAATATTAAAATATGCCATTTTTAATTTGGGATTTATTCACTTTCGTTTTCTAAAAGAGTACACATTCTGTTCAGTAAAAAAAGTAAAGTTTAATGTGAAAGTTGCCTCCATGTTTCCAGCCCACAACAAGGGCATTCTGTCCAACTGTCATTGCTGATGGTGACATCACAACCCAGGCTTCTTCCCACCTTATCTGACTTAATCAGAATACAATATCCTTTGGTCCATCTTTTTCTTTATCAGCTACTTAGTTATCCTGCCTTCAGATGCATCATAAATGCTCCCAACGGTGTTTGTTCATTACCAATCAAAGCCTGCCATTGATGTAACTGGATCTGGATTCCACATGGGATGCTGTGTGTTTTAATCTCACCGCTCACCTTTCTCCTTGTGGATGGAGTCTCTCAGCGGAGTCGGTAGATTCTGATGGTACACCACACATTCAAAAGTAACACCACTCAGCCAGGCTTCAGTAGAAATGTCTAATTTGCTGATCACGCTGTCGGGATTCTGTCCAGGCTGGTCAGCAATCTCGGTTTTCAGAAGCTTCTTTTCTTGCTTCCAGGTCACGCTGACTCCAGATGGAAAATTGGACACAACGCAGGTTAACGTCACCGTCGCCTCCAGTAAGACTTGTTCGACTGGCGGTGGGAGGATTTTAACGGTGTTAGGGTGGCACTCGGTATCTTCTATGAAACAAAAATCAAAGTCAATGAAAAATGCCCCTTTATGATACAAACACCCAATCTTCAGATTACTTCTTCACAGGGTGAAGACACCACCTTCAAAATGGCAACTCCAACCATTGCTGAAACAATGCTTACTATTGTTGATGTATTTTGATTTGTGAAAGCATTTGTGATTACCTATGACATACCCTGTGTAATTATTCCCAAAGAACACTGGCTTTGTAACAAGTGAAAGCTGTGAAAAAAGTAAAATCATCGAAGATACCATGATGTAACCCATGGAATTACCTTTCTTTCAGAGTTTGTCTCTCACTTAAGACCATCTATTGATACTTGTGACAAGAGTAATCTGAATATAATGAGTTCATTTCCATGTTCATAACCCTTAGGTGCAAGTGCTGCTGGTCACGCTGACTGCCAAATCACATCCCAAATTTTGGACAAATTATAAGAAATAATAATTATTCTCTTTGCAGAGTTCTAAAGTGCTACAGGAGCAGTGAATATCCATGGAAATTCTGTTCATTATATTTAACGTGATCAAAAATACTTTGCGTTATTGGTGTGATGTCATTCTCTGATTTATGTCATTGTTCCTCGTGGGCTGAGTTTGGAGTAGATCTGAAAACAAGGCACTGAGTACAGCATTGGATATCGAGAAGGACACCCATCTCCTTAAGTCTTTCCCTCCATTCAGTTAGTTCATGACTGGTCTGTACTTTCACTTTATTTACCAAGCTGCATTTTTTAATTTCTTCATAGAGCAGGGGAGAAAAAAAAACAAACAAAAGCGTCTTAAATTAATCTACAAACGTGATGGAAATGTACACTAATTTTATAGACATCCACTACCCACTGTGTAAACATCGCCACCCCAAACCAGGCTAAATCAGCCTGTCTCGAGTTCCTCGTTCACTCATCCCTATTGTAGCATTCTTACCAGAATTTATTCTCCTGCCTCATCCACTACTTACAGAGAGCATCTTAAAGAGGCTCAGTGAGATCACGTTTATCCCAGTTCATCAAATGTGATACCCACTTGGTCTGTGGTCTGATCCCATAAATGAAGTTAAAGAGCTCAGTACCAGATAAAAATCGATGTCGTACAATGTCCAAGGCCAACAGGTCATTCCTGAGCAGGGAGTGAAGCATTGAATGCATTTTGATTTATTTTCAAGTTAGGGTCACTGCATATTTTAACCACGTCATTTTGAGACCACAACATCATAAGATAGAGGATCAGAATAAGGCTGTTCGGCCAATCCAGAGTTTAGATCAGAATGATGCTGGAAAAGCACAGCAGGTCAGGCAGCATCCGACGAGCAGGAAAATCGACATTTGGGCTAAAGCCATTCTATGGTCTTCTCCCCACACTAAACAAGAACCGATCCATCTCTGGCTTGAATATACACAATGGCCTGGTCTCCACAGCCCTCTGCAGCAACAAGTTCCACAGATTCATCACCCTCTGGCTGAAGAAATTCCTCCCCATCTCAGTTCTAAACGGTGCCCCTTTGACCCTGAGACTGTGCCCTTGGGTCCTAGTCTCGCCTACCAGTCAAAACATCTATTTACATTCACTCGACCTCAGTCTCTCAGTATTTTCTATGTTTCAATTAGATATCTCTCCAATATCCCCCCTCCACCCCCAAACTTATCCTTGAAGCCACTACCAGGCAAGGATTCATCACTCTGAATGCTTCTCCCAGCATGGTCAGGCAACAAACTATTTAACAAACTATTTAACAAAGCTCACTGTCTATATATCTATCTTCAACAGAGAGGAAACATGCTTTTCTGACTTGCCAAAATGTTGAATTATGAGCAATACTAATGTAACATTCAAACTGAAATGAGATACGTGACATGCTGGGAAATGAGAAGCTGTACCGTGCTGTTTACTACGCCTGATAAATTAGTGTGTTTGATTCACATCAGAGTTCAGAGTGATTTGTAGCTCTCCCAGTATGTGTCTCTTACCCTGGAGTGCGGTGATGTTTTTACTTTGAATGTTCTCTTCGTGAGTGACCTGGCAGGTATAGACTGCGCTGTTGTACCATTCACCATAAGGGACCATCAGCCGACTCGTCACCGAGAAGTTCCCGTTCGCCTCACACACGGGAGACGTGAAGAAGCCAGAATCCAAGCGTTGGCCATTTTTCAACCAACTCACGTTGATTGTCTTCGGATGGAAATCGATGATTGAACAAACGACAGTTGCAAACTTGCTGCTTGCGATTTCTTCACTGGAGCTCACAGTTAGGAGAAGAGTTGGTGGGAGAGGACCTGTACCTTTAGGAAACACATCGCATAAATTATCTGATGAATTTCATAACAAATACAATCAGTTCTCATATATCAAGGTTTCTTGTGATTAATGGATACAAGAATCATAATTGTGCAGAGTGCTGGAGAAGTTGGGATCCACACAGAAAGATCATCAGGACAATGTGAAAGGCTAAAATTATAGGACACAGCAAGGGAGTCAAGGAGGCATAGAAACTATAGGCCGGTAACATCAGAAGGGAGATAGCAACATTGGATGGTATTCGTTTTAATGACAGAGTCTGATGATCAAGGCAGATGAATTACCGGCATAAATGAGGAAATGATGCTGTTGCTATCACGGAGACATATTGAGAGCGGGGCAGGAGTGGCTATTCAATTTTCCAGGATTTAGTGCCTTCAGGCGAGACAGGGAAAGATGGAAAAGGATGGGGGCAGGGTTTGCGGCACGGAATGTTGCTTCTGTCACAATTCTGACAAGAGTATTTTAGGCTGTAAAGAGAAATAAAATCATAGATACCTCCTCGAACAAAGGCAAATGGACAGTACTTCAAAACCAAAATACAGCAAACATAACTACTGGGAGAGCACGATAGGCCTTACTATAGGTCCAAAAGACCAAGTGCAAATACATGGATAAATTCCAGAGATATGTAAATTAAATAGGGGAATGAGAAAAGAGGTTTTTAACTTCCTCAGCATAGGCTTGGATATTCATTTTGTCTAACGTTTAGAGGGAGCACAATTCTGAAAATGCCCCCAGGAGAATATTTAAACAAAGTATGTGTTAATATAGAAAATTTTAATCCAGACCTTGCAAGAGAGGGGTGAACCTGAATTTAACTTTTGGGAATGAAGTCGACCCATTGGGTAAAACATCAATGGTGGTGCACTTTGCAGACAGTGATCGTAAATCAGTTGGATTTCAGATTGTACTGCAAAGGAATAGACATTGGCCCAAAGTTCTGAAAAGGGGAAGGACAATTTTAGTAAGATCAGGTAATGACTTAACCAGAGTGGACTGGAAGCTGACACTTATTGGTAAATCTGAGTCAGAGCAGTGTGAAACATTTAAGAAAGAGACAGGAAAATCATAGGGAGGACATTTCCCAGGAAGCCACTGAATGGGACCAAGAATGTAACGTGCTCTGGACACCAAAGGGCATGGAGGGTGAGATAAGGAGAAACAAGGGAGGCTTCCTGTCTATACTGAAATCTCAAAACAATAGAAATTAGTATGGAGTACAGAACGCGCAAGGGGGAGTTTGAAAGACAAAGGAATTAGAAGAGCAAAAGGGACCATGAGAAAATAATAGGAGTCAAAATAAAGGAAAATATTTTTAAAAGTTACAGGCTCATTCATAATAAAAGAATAATTCGGGAAACAGTAATGCCCATTAAGTGTTATTATTGGAGTGGAGCCGGAGGATTAGGTTGTGGTCAAAACGAATGTGTTGTGTCAGTGTTCACTAGTAAGAGGGACAATGTGGGGACAGAAATCATGGAGGAGTGTTGTGATGTACTTTCAGAAATTAGGACACATGACGTGATGTTCTGTGTTGTCTTGCTAAATGAAAAGTGGTTATATTTCCAGGGCAGATGAAAAGTATACCAAGCGGTTGAGCGATGCAAGGGATGAAATAGTTGGGTCGCTAACAATAATTTAGAATTACTGTCTGGCCACAGCAGTTGTGCCAAGTGAGTGTAGATCAGCCAACGTTGCACTGTTACGCAGGACAAAGGAAGGGATAAATAATGAAAACACAGATCTGTCAAGCTAGTCTCAGTGGTAGGGAAACGATTGAAAAGTGAAATTAGTCTTCATTTGGAAGATAAATCAACAATTTTCAGCATAGTTTTATTGAGAGAAAGTCATGTGTAACAATTTGATAGTAGTTTTCAGAGAGATAACTCGATGTCCAGATGATAGCAATAATCAGAGCCAATGGGATCCGAGTTAATTTGACAGATTGGATCGAGAACTGGCTGAGTGATGGGAGCAGGGGATAATAGTCATCGGGTGTCTGGGTGACTGGGAATCTATGTCTCCTGGTGTTCTGTAGGGATTGGGGTTGATTTCCACGTTATTTCTCTTACATACCAATGATTGAGACTCAAATTTAGGAGGATTAACCAGTGAATTCACAGATGAAATGAAAACTGTCATGTTGGTAAGTCATGAGCATTATGGCTTTAGATTGCAGGAGGATATAAAAGGGTTGGTTGTATGTGAAGAGAAGTTGCAAATGGAAATTATTCTGGATAAATGTAAGGTAATGTAATTCGGCAGAAGAATCTGTGAGGTATGACATTTTGAATGGTGGAACCCTGGAAAGGCCTGAGGATCTTTGGTGCATGTACCCACCGATCCCCTATAGTACTGTGTCGTCTGGATAAAGAGACTAAGGAGGTGGGAGGATATTTGCTTTTATTAGCCTAGACATTGACAATGAAGAATCGGGAGATGATACTGGAACTTGATAGAACACTGGTTAGGCCATACTGAAGCGTTGTGTGCATGTTATCGAAGGAATGTGATTACACTGAAGGCAGTATTGATTAGATTTGCCAGGATCTTGCCTGGGTTGGAGGGTTTTAGTTATGAAACTAGATGAGATAGACAGGGGTTTTCCTTGAAGCAGAGGAGAATTAGGGAGAAGATTATCATGATGTCTAGAATTATTTTAGGCATAGACTGGGTAAACTGGATGAAACCTTTCCCCTTGATGGAGAGATCAATGCCTCAGGGGCACAGGGTGAAGGTAAGGCCAGGAGGTTCCAAGTGGATCTCAGGGGAAAACAAAATCAAACAGAGGGTGGTGTTAGCCTGGAGCTCAGCACCTATAAGTCATGTAGAGACTGAGCCCCTCATAATAAGTATGAAGTATTGAGATGCATCCTTGCAAGGGCAAGTCACACAAGGCAATGGATCATGTGCTGGCACATGAGACTGGAATAGTTAGGTGGCTGTTATTGATAGGCGTAAACTGGATGGATCAAAGGGCCTTTTTCCTGTGCTGTATAAGGGGATACTGTGAAAATGGTTATAAATAATGCCTTATTCATATTAATGCCAGATGCTCTGTTTATCTCAGTTCCCACAATACGTACCTGGACATGGCATTTCTTTGCTCTTGTGTGACCCGCTGTGTTGAACCTCACAGTAGATTTTGCTGGGGCAATCTACCGCTGACCCGGGCAGGGTTAACTGGCTGCTCAGGGTGTAGGTTCCCTTCTTGTTTCTCACTGATGGGTAAGTCTTCAATCCACCATTCGTGATTAGCACCCCACCTTTCTTCCAGGTTACCTTGGTGACTTCTGGGGAATAGTCCATCACCAAACAACCAAAGATTGTCGAACCGGTGCTGTGCTCCTCACAGGAGGAGACCAGGCCATAAAGCGTGGGGGGAGATGGTGTCTCTACAATAGAATGACCAATTGAGCATGTTAGTTTCTGTTAATTTGACCTTATCAGTTACTCAAATGTATCCTCAGCTGTAACCGTTTGCCAGTATGCTCCCGCTGAAGTCTACAGCATAACTGGAGTTTATTTTTGTTTCCTACCAGTTGCTGATCATGATCATTGGTTCCCTCTTGAGAAACATGCCCTCGACCTTGACCATTGCCATATCATTTAGGAAGAAGAACATCCTGATCCCACCCCAGTAACTGTTTGAAGATCTCACCAATTGACACTTTCATTGGATTGCTGTGAAGAGCAGAGAAGTTTCACAAAATACAAACCAAGGAAATGCAGATTCATCGAAATTCTACAGTGTGTGCAAACAGGCCATTTGGCCCAACAAGTCCACACCCACCCTCTGAAAAGAAACGCATCCAGACCCATTCCTCTACCCTATTATGCTACGGTTAACCCTGACTAATGCATCTAACCTCCCAATCACTGAACACAACATTTGCAATTTCCCCAGCTTGTACAGATTTGGACTGTGGGAGGAAATGCACACAGATATGGGGAGAAAGTGCCAACTCCACACAGACAGTTACCCGAGGCTGGAATGGAGCCAGAGTCCCTAGCACTGTGAGGCAGCAGCGCTAACCATGGAACCAGCGTGCCGCCCCACTAGGTACCGTGCTGCTGGAAATACCCAACAGCTGGCAGTACCCCCGGAGAGAAATCAGAGTGAATCATAGAACATAGAACATCACAGTGCAGTGCAGGCCCTTCGGCCCTCGATGTTGCACTGCCCTGACATACTAATATGAAGCCCATCCCACCTACACTATTCCATGTACATGCATAGGCCTGTCCAATGACAACTTAAATGTACTTAAACTTGGCGAATCTACCACCATTGCAGGCAAAGCACTCCATACCCTTACTACTCAATGAGTAAAGAAACTACCTCTGCTATCTGTCTTATACCTATCTCCCCTCACTTTAAAGTTGTGTCCCCTCGTGTTTGCCGTCCCCATACTTGGAAATCAGGTCCAGTGAGCCTTCCTCACTTATCAATGTAAGACAGAATGTTCTCTCTGGGAGGAAGGTCACAGCAGCAGCAGCAGCAGCAGCAGCACAGGCAGGAGCTGAGCACTGGGACGGGGAGGATGGCTGTCACGGCTGAACTCAGGCCAATTGGCTGGAAGTTGAAACATCTAATTTACAATTATCTGAATTCTGGAGGCCTCTGAAAAATGGAGGACCATTAAGGTTCAGAGACTTTGGAGTGTTACAGCTGAGTATTTATGTAAATATGATTTGAGAAATGAACAAGTAATCTTTAACTTTAATAACTATCAAACTGATACGCAGTTCACCACCAAACCTCATCTCTCAGACTAACCACTGCACTTACTCTGCCTAGACCTAAATTTCCACTCACATTGACAAACCCCACCCTGCTATACACCCATTCATGCCCGGAACACACAACCCCCTATCACACAAAACACATCCAAGGCAATCCATACTGACAGTGTAG
This sequence comes from Hemiscyllium ocellatum, assembly GCF_020745735.1. Taxonomy (NCBI): domain Eukaryota; kingdom Metazoa; phylum Chordata; class Chondrichthyes; order Orectolobiformes; family Hemiscylliidae; genus Hemiscyllium; species Hemiscyllium ocellatum. The sequence continues at coordinate 90,557 of NW_026867451.1, read as the reverse complement.
CTGAGCAGAGAGATCTCGGTGCCCATGTACACAGATCCCTAAAAGTTGCCAGCCAGTTTGATAGAGTTGTTAAGAAGGCATACTTTGTGCTGGCTTTCATCGATAGAGGGACTGAGTTTCAGAACCACGAGGTTAGGTTGCAGCTGTACAAAACTCTGGTGTAGCTGCACTTGGAGTATTGTGTACTGTTCTGGTCGCCACATTATAGAGAGAATGTGGAAGCTTTGGAAGAGTTCAGAGGAGGTTTACCAGGATGTTGTTTGGTATGGCGGGAAGGTTTAATGAGGAAAGGATGAGGGTCTTGAGGCTGTTTTTGTTTGAGAGAAGAAGGTTGACTTAATTGAGACATAAAAGATAAACAGAGGGTGGACAGTGAAAGTCTTTTTCCTTGAATAGTGATGGCTAGCAGGAGAGGACATAGATGACAGATGTCAGAGGTTGTTTCTTAACTCAGAGAGTGGTAGGGGCATGGAACGCACTGCCTGCAACAATAGTACACTCGCCCACTTTAAGGGCATTTAAAAGGTCATTGGATAAACATATGGATGAAAATGGAATAGTGTAGGATAGATAGGCTTCAGATTTTTACACTGACCTGTGGAATCATCGAGGGCTGAAGGGCCTGTACTGCACAGTAATGTTCTATATTCTATATTCCAGATGGACATATGATCTCAATTCCTTTCAGTCATTTACACTCCTGCCGCCCTGGACCTGGTCCATGGTGAACCTGGCCCTGACTGGACCTGACACCATCATTTCCACAACCTCTGACAAAAGCCCACTACCCAAGACATGACCTCAGCCCTTGATCACTGACCTCTCATCTTACCCAAGACAACCTGTGCACATTGCATCCTAGCTCCTTTGGCATCTGTGCTTCACAACCTACCATTTTGCCAGACTCTGAGCTTTGCATTTTGACAACACGTCCACCTGTCACTTCATTACAGTGACCTTCCACCCCCTGAAACATCCTGGCACCCTGCCCATCTCTACACTAACCAGCCTGGCATCCTGCCCACCTCTCCATAAACCAGCCTGGCAAAGACAGACCTCCTGCATCAGCTCAAACTACCCCTCACCTACCAAGCACAATTCGACCAAATTATCCTGTGACCATTACCATTTCCCTTGATGCCACCTTGCCAGACAGAGTGCACGCAAGCTTACCCAGCAGCCAGCCTACCAGCCCAAACTCTCCCACATGCCCAATCTAGCCCCTCACTTGCTCACCACCTTCCAACTTTGAGCCTATCCACCATAAAGTCAGTGAGACATAAAGTCGTACAGCACCGAAACAGTTCCCTTGGTCCAGCCCAGCCATGCTGACCAGAGTTCCCAAATTAAACTCATTCCACTTGCCTGCCTTTGGCCCATATCCATCCAGACCGATCCAGTTCCTGGAGCTGTTCAAATGTCTTCTCAATGTGGGACCGATCTCTGCACTTACCGCTTCCTCTGGCAGTTCATTCCAATGTTTTGGACAATTACAACATGAAGCCCTAACTCCTGCACTCAGTGCTCTGACCAATGAAGGTACGTGCGCCAAACACCTTCAACACACTAGGTACTTGAGACAACGCTTTCAAGAATCTATGAGTCTTGAATCTATGAATTTCTGTGGTGGAGAATTCCAAACGAATTCACCATTCTTGTGTTGAACAGTAAACAATCAGGTTCAATGTTATCAGTGTGTTGGGAAGATTGATGAGCAGCAAGATTAATGAAGATCCCATGAATGGAATAGCCTTCTAGAGAGGCCGAGATGCCTTCTTCAGCTTCCATTTTGCATGCTGACATGTCCGTTCGGCAGCATATTCCAAAATTGTGATCCTTGAGGATAAGGGCACACATGCATGTGAAGCTTTCCTCCATATCAGACTTCAACTTAACTCTCAACTATTTCCCTGCCCGTTTCCTCTTCCTCAATCACAGCCATGGGGCTCACTTCCTAACAGCGCTGTGAATGTGCTAATACCACACAAACTTCAGCAATTCAAATAGACTGATGACAACTGGTTTCTCAAGGCGATATAAAAAGTCTGACACTTCCACACCTGTCTCGAGATTCAAACAACCACTAGAAGAATTGAAAATTATTTGAGGCACTTGTGTGTCTACACAAGATGACATGATTTCCTTTTTTTAAAAATCACACAACACCAAGTTATAGTCCAACAGGTTTAATTGGAAGAAAACTAGCTTTCGGAGTGACGCTCCACTATCACCTGATAAAGGAGCGTCACTCCAAAAGCTAGTGTGCTTCCAATTAAACCTGTTGGACTATAACCTGGGGTTGTGTGATTTTTAACTTTGTACACCCCAGTCCAACACCAGCATCTCCAAATCATGGTTTCCTTTTGAGTGATTTGACTGTGTTTTCACTGAATGAACAGAGCTATTTCTTAATCATATAATAGGAATGAAGCTTCCCTCATTTTTAGCAACTGCTGAAAATGTATTGCTGGAAAAGCGCAGCAGGTCAGGCAGCATCCAAGGAGCAGGCAGCATCCAAGGAGCCCTTCCTGAAGAAGGGCTCATGCCCGAAACGTCGATTCTCCTGCTCCTTGATGCTGCCTGACCTGCTGTGCTTTTCCAGCAACACATTTTCAGCTCTGATCTCCAGCATCTGCAGTCCTCACTTTCTCCTCATTATTAGCAAGGCAATCACACATTATATTTCTTGATTCCAGGGAAGTATAGTGTTAAATTAATGAAATATGATGATTGGGATGTTTCAATTGGAAATTGTCAGATATTTAAAGTTTACTTTCATGAGCAATTAATCCCAGCCTCATTGTGTCACAGTACTCACAGGAATGTCTTTCAGAAATGGTGTCTCCCTTTGTTATGGGCAGTCAAATCAGTAAATCTGGGATAGCTTTTGCTTGTTAAACAAAGGTGTTAAAGAGCTTTAGCCAAAGGGAGGCCTGTGGATTGAGCTCACAGATGCACCATGATCTAAGTAAGTGGGGGAACAACTAGAGGGGCTGAGTGCCCTCCTCTTGTTCCTACCTTCCTATCATTGTGTCATTCATTAAGCTAGCACTGGCCGTGAATACTTTTTATTAAAATATTTCGATAAATTAATTGTTTCACACATGCTTTAAAAAAAACTTCTGTTGATTATTTGGAACGGGATCACTGACATTCTCTATTTGAGTGATCAAAATAACTTCCACCCAATTACAGCAGCCACTGCACTCTGCAGTGTGTTGTTACTTCATAATAGTTTCTTGTGAAACTACAGCTCGAGATCAGGGCACTCAAATTCAATAATATCTCTGAACATTTGCAATTTGTTCAAATGCATCTTTCTCTGAAGAACGTGTTTAATCGAACAGAACGTTTTTCAATGAAACAACAAACTTTAAATGCTAGAAAACCAAAATAAAGACAGAAACGTCTGAAGAAACTCAGCAGGTCTAGCAGCTCCTGTGGAGAGAAGGCAAGGTGAACCTTTCCCATCCAGAGACCCCCTCTTCACCAAATTGTTTTCATGTTTTTGGCACAAGAGCTCACACCTGTTGAGATAAACAGTGATTACGTTGGCTTGACTCCTGTTGGAAAAAGGATTCTTAGCAGAGGTACTGGATGGTCTGAGATAGCAATGGAAGACCAACTGAAAAGCTATCACCATCTGCTGCAAGTGTTGGATTCAACGGAACCCCCACAGTACTGAACAATCAAATTCAGCTACAGCACTGGTTTAATATAAAGTAAAACAGCCTAAGCAAAATCTCATCAAATATACTTTGAAAATGATTCATTCGGGATTAGTTATAAATGATATTGTTAGAACAGCAAGTCAAAAGCTGGGATTTCTTTGAGCACTTACTCCATTAACCCCATCTAGCGATGCCCAAAAGCTTGTGAACAAATATTGATCTGGAAAAAGCTGCTAACCACCAAAATTCTGTTTAATGTCTAAGAGACACAAGTCAGGACAGCGATTGAATAGATTTCACTGGCCTCTGTGAGTGGAATTCCAACAAACACCCAAACATCTCAATCTGCTTTCTTGTACTGAAGTAACCTGATAAGAGATGGTGTTACATACCTCTCTAACAGGTTGTAAGTGAACACAGGCCACCTGGCACAGAATCAGGGACCCTACCACAACATCACAACAGACCTGAACACAATGAGCTCGACACTATCACGGAGAACACAGCTCACCTGTTTTGACAGTTTATAAACCATGTTAGTTATTAACACCTTCCAACAACCAGGGATTGTTCCAGAATGTTAGTACAATGAAAGTAACATTTCAACGTTTATCCAAGAATACTTTGACAGCTGCTCCAAATTGTTCAAACTCGATGGGAACTACAGAGCAATAAAACTAGGAATTGCATTGCCATCAATTCACTGTCACTAGATTCCAACCTCGAACTCCCTTCCTCTTTCCCCTGTGAATGTTGCTGCACCAGACGGTCTACTTAGTTTGAAAAAGATTATAATGTTTTGAAGTGTAATAAGACCATTGCTGATAATAAGTTTTCAAATAATAAGATGCAAAAAAAAATTCTGATTTTACATAGTGCCACGAAACATCTCCTGCATAACTGAGGCACAAAGAAAATCTGCAGCATATTTCCCTCTGCCTCGCTCAATCAAATATCTCTTGTTGTCAACAACCAATTTCAAATCTCTTGCTATCTGCCTTTTGTTCCTGAAACGTTCGTTCTGATTGGAACAACTTAGTCAGGGCTCTCAATTCTGAGGCACCTAATCAAATATTGTATTTCTGGCAGATAAAAGTGGTTTTGAAGCGCGAGATAAAATTGAACTGTCTGAGATTCAGGTATCCGAACTGGACAATTTATAAATGGTCAGGACCGTGGACAAGTTAGTCAGAGATAGCACTGAAACAAACTGTACAACAGACTTAATCCCAGAGGATACATTGCTCAACTCCTCACATCAAATATATTCACTGTAATTGAATATTCATCAGAGGAACTAACCAGTGGATTAATGTGAACGAGAATGTGTTCACAATGAACATAAATAACCACTGAGTTCATAAACTTAATAAGTCATTGTATTTAACAAAATTATTGAGGTGGGAAATATCGCCAATTAAAGCACAGATCTGGAGGAAATGGATTATTCTCTAAATTATTTTTACATATTCTTAAAACGTTCCTCGAATTGTGGAGATTTTGCATGCACTGCATAAACAATACTGCATTCCAGTGTGGAAAGCATTTCTGTTGAAGGAATTAGGGCAAGGTTATTTTCTTGTTAACTGCTTGTAATGAACTAAAATGTTGAAAAAGGTATGAATTGAAAACATGCTTCTGTCTGGAGTTGCCCACTTTAACGGATGTCTAAGTAAATGTGGGCACTGCTGCCTCACAGATCCAGGTACCCAGGCTCGGTTCCAGCCTCGGGTGACGGCCTATGTGGAGTTTACACAATCTCCCCTGTGTCTGTGTGGATTTCCTCCCAAAATCCAAAGATGTGCAAGTCAGGTGAACTGGTCATGCTATATTGTCTATAGTGTTAGGTGCATTAGTCAGGGGTAAATATAGGGTAGGGGAATGGGTCTGGGTGGGTTCCTCTTCAGAGGGTCGGTGTGGACTTGTTGGGCCAAATGGCCTGATACATACTGCAGGAAATCTAATCTAAATGATTGTCACACTGAACTAATGTGAGCAGATTCCTTCAGATCGCTACATTGCAATAAATCGATCAAGTATATTAATTAAAATAAATATTACTCTATTTTCAGTGTTTGAATAAACAATGTGCTCTGTTATCCTCTAGTTCATGTCTTCTGCAAATTTGTGAACTCTGCATACGCCTGAACACATCGATGTAAAATGAATTTTCTGCGTTTGCAGCAAGTACTCCCATGGTTTTAAGAGGAGAGTTCCTACAGTATGGAAACAGGCCATTTGGCCCAACAATTCCACACTGACCCTCTGAACAGTAAGTAGCCCACCCAGACCCATTCCCCCTAATTTATATTTGTCCTTGACTAATGCACCCTAACCTAGACATCCCTGAACACTATGGCTGTGCTAAACTGCACAATCACCTGACCTGCACATCTTTTGGACTGTGGTAGGAAACCACAGCGCCCGAAGGAAACCCACACAGACACAGGGAGAATGTGCAAACTCCACACAGGCAGTCACCCGAGGGTGGAATCAAATTTGGGACCCTGGCGCTGTGAGGCAGCAATGCCAATCACTGAGCCACCATGCTGCCCTGGAGTTCATGAGTGGATTACTTTAATTAATTCGAAATTTGGTTGGTCACATAATTCACTATAGCAGTTGTTTCCCGAAGAATGACTCTTCAGTTGATATTTTGTTGTAAAATGTAACTATTTATTTAACATGCACAGATTGGGAACACCTAAAGCACTGTGCAGGTTAAATAATTCAGTTAATGTTTTATTTTTATCCTGCAAATCCAGTTTAATCAGGGACATAACAATTAATTAACTCAAGTTATATGTGAAACTGATCAAAGCAGTGAAACTGATCTGTTCTTCATAGAATTGAGCAGAATTTCCAAATGGTCTTTGCCAATGATCTTTTCCAGCCAGAAAATATGTATGTAGTGTACAGGGGAATTGAAAGGTGTTTCTTGATCAATTATAGCACAGTCATGGCATTTTTGCTCAAGAGCAAGAACTATTAGAACATTAGACTTTTGAAATTCTATTTATATTTCTCTATGACTTGTAAACTGCTTAAAGACAGACCTTGTGATTGAACTAGATAGTTGAGTTTCGAATTTGGATTGTAAAGCATGGATTAGATTAATCCTTAATTATTTATTTTAAGTAAAAATAGCACCTGAAGGTATCTGTTTTCCCTTCATTTCTAAAACCTGTGCGATTTGCCTTTCACTTTATAATAGACTTTATGAAATTGTAACTCGCATGCTGATTGCATTGAATGAGGAAAGAGCAGTTCACTGTCACCAACCGTGTTAACATTGCAAAAACAATGTAGAAACCAGAAACGGTTTCCCAAATATAACACATTTAATGTTACCCAAGCACAGTCCCTCCTCAACAGATCAACGATCACCAGATCACAACACGGTATGTTTGCAGCAGAACTAGCTCTGCAAACATTTTCAACAGAACCAAGAACATGATGTCACCTCACAAATAAAACCAAATTGAAGTCTAACAAAGCTGCTCAGAATCAAGCAAACTAATGATTAAATTGAATAGAAATAACAGGTCATAATAGCAACCTTGTTTGTGAGGGGACTTAACACTTAAAGCTGTAACGTTTCTGGCAATAGTTCAATTTATTTCTAACCTGCACACCCTTCCTGATCATGACAATCTTGTGCAGTGCACAGTAGAGTGGGGTTGAAGGCATATATTGATTAATCACCTCATGGTCAAAACAAAATTACTGAATGGACAAATATTACCACATTATAATTTTAAGTTAGTTTCAATTACGTAATCTGATCAATTCTGCAGTTTCAGATTTAGGTCCCAAATTTTATTTTGAATGAGGCTACTTAAAACAAAATTCAGTTCGTTTACAATTAGAACGGAGTTTTTTGTTTAAAGTCAATCCATTAAAAACTCGTTTTTTTTTCATTTCTCACACATCTGGGTTTCTGCCTTAAGTTGTTTTTCAGACCGTTACAAATGGATGTCATGTTTTCAATCAAGCAGAGAAAAATGTGTCATATAAGTTTAACAAATGCAGAAATGATTCATGAAAAACAAAAGAACTTCACAAATATTGGTAATGAAAAGTATTCCAGAGAGTCAATCTCCTCACCAGAAAGAAAACATCGATTCAGAAAGCACGAAAACGCAGATCAATTTCACAAACTGAATAAGAATCCAATCAACTCAATTCAACAGAATCAAGGAAAATAAAATCAGAATCCAATCAACTTAAAACAACAGATTTGAATGAAACATAATCAGAATCCAACCAATTCAATTCAACAGAATCAAATAAAACCATTTCAAAAGTCAATCAACACAATTCAACAAAACCAAGTAAAAACAAAGTCAGAATCCAATCAACACAGTTCAACCCGAATCAACTAAAACAAAGCCAAAATCCAATCAACTCAATTCAACAGAATCAAGTAAAACAAACTCCGAATCTAATCAACAGAATGCAATATAGCACCGCAAGAAACTTTGATGACAGTTTCTAACCTGCTTGTCATCAACAAAATTAACAAAATAAATGAGAAAATATAATCATGGTAAGAACATATATTCAAGAAATGAATAATGATATTTTAGCATATTTTAGTCATGTTTGGTAATATCTTGAACATCTTTGAATTCGTAGCATTTGTTGTTGATAATAAAACTCACAGTCAGGGTGTCACTGACATTAAACATTATTTATAGCTGACTGATTAAGAGACATTAGGTGTTTCAAGTAACCCAGCCACATAGAATGTCCATCTGATCAAAAAAAGAGATACACTGAGCAAATGACTCCATCATCACCATTTTAACTATTTGCTGAGCCTTAACTGAAGTCTATAATCAGTCTGAACAAAAATCAATCCGAACCAAACCAAACTCAGCACAGAATCTGAGTTTCATTTAATTCAGAAATTAGTCACATGAATAGAAAGTTTTTAAAAAGTCACTAAGAATGTTCAAAGTTCTTACCTGAAGTCACTGTCACCATGGTCCCTTGGCCCCAGTAGCCAAGATAGTCACAGTGTTACATTCTCTGGACTGGATCACACAATAACTAGCTCTGCATAAAACAAATCAAAAATCTACCATCATTTTAAATTTTCAGAACCACAGGCAAAATAAAGTCACGATAAATCTTCATCACATAATTGCGCGAGTGAATTTTGATCATTCTTGATAAATTTTAATACTGTTTTATACTTCACAGAGTAACACATAGCTGATTCTCAAAATCCCCAACTGGTGTATCAATAATTACCCAACACTTTTACAAATTAAATAGTGATACTGGCATAAAACCCCACAGAACTAATACCGAACTGCAAGTTAAGATGGTTTGTAGAAGTAATCACTGACTAGTTTCAAACAATGGAGGCTGAATAGGTTTTTGTATTGATCATAATTGCAGTGTCACCCAGCTATATCACTGTGAGACACGTTGTGTCAAATACTATGACAGACTGTAAACTGTAAAATGCAAATAATTTCTTCACTTCCTAGAAAGCAGTGATTCAGACTCCTTTAAAAATGATTTGGTGCATTATTTCAGCTTTTACTATTCATTGTATTTTGAAAGCTTGGAATACTTTTCCAGGTTTGGTCTGCATTTAACTTGACAATCAACACGAAGAAGGTAGAAAATAATTCTACATTTGTACAAACTAGCCCGACTGGATTGTGTTTAAATTGCATCTCACATTATTTCATGCTCCTGCCACGGTAGAAATCACCAATTTGAGATAAATCCTTGTCAGTGGTTATTGTATGAGGATGTCGCTGTGCACAGCACTGTGACCCACTGTAGTATCACAATGATGTAGACCAGTACACTCATTCTCTGTTCTTTACTCTAGGTCTCAATTTTCATTTGAAAGAGCCATTTAGTACTGATCATGTTTAGAATGAATGCCATAGTTGACATAACAATTAGCAGTGATTTCCTGAGCTGTCAGATATATTTTGTCCCAGCATTTAATTGATGGAAGTGTTAGCAGTACATATGACATGCCTAAAACATTGTCCCATTGTGTCACCAGTTTCCTAGTTTAAATGGTACATTTCCTCTTTGATAGCTTTGTAAGAGGCAGCCTGAGGTCTGCTTCAGATCGCAGTTGGTATAATTGCATTTAAAACTCAAACTGACCATCAGTTTATGATGGAATTGACAAAATGTTCCCTCGAGCTGTTTTTGAACGGGTCCAGCCCTGGTTCCTCTCGCTGTGGTATCTTGCACAGTAATAGATGGCGGTGTCTTCGATCTTCAGGTTAGTCATTTTCAACGAGAAAATGTTGTTTGAATTGTCTTTGGACGCAGTAAATCGACCCTGAATCGCTGGTGCATAGTTATTGCTGGATGAACTATAGTAGTACAGCAGCCACTCCAGACCCTGGCCGGGAACCTGGCGGACCCAGTACATGTAGTAGCTGCTGAGATCGAACCCGCTGGTTTTACAGGTCAGTGTCAGGCTGCTTCCGGGATGGCCAGTCTCTGCCTCTGGCTGGGTCAAAACAACCTCCGACTGGACACCTTTAAAAAAGACAAGAAATAAACCATGAGCATTACTTTTACATTCCTGAGGTAGACTAACATTGAGACAGCAACAAAGACAGACTTAAACAAAAAAACACTCACATGATAAGAAAGTCAGTAATAAACTGAGAAAAATTGTCGACACAATCATTCTGATAACTTCTGGGAAGCGGTTCTGTCAAGATCTTTCTAAACAAAGCCGATCCCGGAGTGTTGAATTACGGTCCAGTGCCTAGGATTTATATGGCCATCGGAAAGGGCAGGCTCACAGCTTCCGCCTGTTGGTTTCCTGCTGGAGGCTGAGACTGGATCCTGGTCTCAGCTTGCACAGCCCCAACACATGGGCTCATGTATTTACCAGGTTACGCTTAAACATGGATATATACACATCTTGGGATATTTATTTTGCTGAATAGCTTCTTTGGGAGTGTTTTTTTTAATGGTGGAAGTAAAATTGAGTACCTTCAGGTCTATTTCACATGATAGTTGCAAGTATTTTGTTTTAAAATAAATCCATTCGGAAGTTACCTCCCTTTATTTCTACATTCATTCACAAACAGATAAAACTAAAATCAAAGTTCAAACGTATTACTAGCTAGTAAAACAATTGAGTTTTATTTCCCCAGGACACTGCCAGTCTCTGTCCCACTACAAAATAACATGTAATTCATACTAAACATTTCAAAATTCAATTTAGGCAACTGAATACAGAGCGTGTCCAAAGTGATTATATTCAGAATATTCAATTAGAAGTTAACTCCCTTTAATTCTACATTCCACCACAAGCAGATAAAGCTAAAAAGAACTTCAATCATATTATTAACCAACAAAATGAGTGACTTTATTTTTGCTGTCACTCAACGTCTCTCTCACTTTACAAAATAACATCCCATTTCTAATCTGCGTTTCTAAATTCCATTTAGGCAACCTAATATGGAGCAGGACTAAAGTGATTATGTTCAGAATGTGAGTGGATATCACTAAACAGCTTGGACCCGGAGATTAGAAGCACCTCCTTACATTGCAGAATGTCTCTCCTTGCATCTTTTTTTTCAAATTTTTTAAAATGCATAGTAAAGGAAAGCTGTGTGCCTGAGAAACAAAAAGTGAGTTGGCAGTGATACATAACACCTAGGTAAACTTTTGAAAGAGCATCTAATGAACTAGAACAGGACAGTCCATACGTTTCTTTTAATAAAATCCTCAACATCTAAACCATTGCAGGTAACTGTCTGGGTACATCAGGAGTGTTTGGTTAAATTAGAGAGTATTACAATAATCATTACCACGAATGTAGGTTATAAACAGTACATTTCTCTGCTCACTGATAGCTCTGACAGGGGCAGTTAACTCATAAAAATAAGCAGAAATTCGCTGTTACACGACACCAGTGTTAACCATGTATAAAGGGCCCACTCAGTTTTAATGAGATAAATGAATCAGAGAATGGTGTACCAAGTGATGTGAGTTTGAACCAATTCAAGTTTGTTAATTTACTTTGAGATGATAACAAATGTTACTGCAATGTGGGATTTTGGATCCATTAACTTCATATTCAGGAGCTTTAAAGATACTCAATAAACAGGCTGAACTAACCAGAATGTCATTGCATTCAATGTCCTGTTTCTGATAGTCATACAGTGAATGCTGTATTCAGTGACTTTCCTTTTTAAAGAAGAAATGCCAAGTGAAATGTATCCATTGTGAGTAAATGGGAAAATATAGTTTGTTTGGTAGGATTTTACTTTAGTTGATTCATTTTCCCTTTAATCGGCCAGATACAATAGTTGGCAGCAATTAAGCTGACTGCAGAAAAGGTCCTTGAGTTCCCAGGTTCATTTACTGGAAGCAGGTGGAGTTTCTGCAGGGGATCAAAGATATTTTGTCTCACTGTTGACCAGTTGGTGGAAAGCAAACTGCAGACCATAACCACTGCCTCTGCAGGAACACATCTACTCAGCAACAATACTGGAGAAAAGTTTATTTTTCAGTTGTGAAACTTGGAGAACTAGTCACTCCTCTCATTGAAGGAAATATTCGCAGAGTCTCAGACACAACCTAAACATCAACAGTTCATTCGAGGATCACTACAGCACTGTTTAATATTGAGAAAAATTGATAAATAGTCATAGAGTCATGGAGTGATACAGCATGGAAACAGACACTTCAGTCCAACCAGTCCATGCCAGTCATAATCCCAAACTAAACTAATCCCACCTGTGTGTACTTGGCCCATATCCTTCCAAACATTTGATATTCATTTACTTATCCAAATGTCTTCTATAGGTTGTAAGTATCCACCACCAGATCATCCCACACACAAACCATTCTCTGTATAAAAAGCTGCCTCTGATATCGTTTTAAAAATTTTTCTCCTCTCATTGTAAAACATGTTCCCTATTGTTGAAATCCCCCACCATAGGGAAAATACAACAATGTCTGGGTCAAAAATTGAAAACAATCCCAGCTCCAAACATTTACAAAATATTACTATGGATCTTCCTTGAGTCCAAAAAAGATTGTCCCCTTTGATCAATGATTTGTAAAATTTATTCGCGTATCTAATGTGATGGACGTTTTCAAATAACTTCTGAAATGCAAGTGGTTCACATCAATCGTATTAAAGTGACATTTCGTGTGTTACCCCACACACAAAAAAAACAAGTTTGTTGACATGAGTTGCTCTGAGGAAGTCTACGATGAATTCTTTTATCAAACAAAATCATTTCCAGTGTTGTGAGGGCTCGTCTATCTTCTGTGCAATGGTCTGAATTTTGAAGTTGTGTCTGACTGCAGATGAAACTGGCTGCTCTGGGTAAAAGTACAGTTTGCGCCTTTCACATTGTTAATGTATATTGCTGACTTTAGTTGAATAAAGGGATGTTGCCCCAGGCATCGTCTGGCACCATTAATTAGACCATTAATTTCCACATCGCTCGCCAGAGGATCAGGTGGAGTTTATTGATATGTGATATTTTTGAAACGAAAGCTTCGTACATTTCCAGGATGAATCATGTAAATTAGAGCCATTCACCTTTCCACTCATGGCTTTATAAACTTATATGAGGTCACCCCCCCGAACTCTCACCCTCCAGTGAAACAAGTTCCAGTCTATCTGGATTTCCAACGGTAACTTTGTTCCCTCACATTCTGCTGTTAAAGATCCTCCTGCCACCCCAGGCCCACAGAGAGTGTCCCTTGATACTAGTTCAAAGAAATGAAAGGAACTTGTCCCAGCATATTGTTCAATTTTATTTGGTTTCAAACACCATAAAAAATAAATGTTCATGTCATTGCTGATTTATGGGAGAATTCCGTTTACACAGTATCTGCTGAAATACCTGCAGTACCATCCTGAATCTGGTTCGCAGGTTCACCTGTTGCTCACAAATGCAACCAGACATCAGGGAACAGTGTGTGGGATATAGGTAAAGTAGTGTTACTTCTGCAATTATAATTACTTATACAAAGTAAATGAACTCACACCAGTGTGTAATTGTTTCAGCCAAGAGCTGAGTCAACAAGAATGGAAACTATATAGAGGAAATACATAATTGTTTTTGTATTCACTAAAATTGTATGCAAGAATGAAACGTGACTGCAAAACAATGGTAGATATTACAGACGAATAGATAAGATGCTGTGAGGGGAGGGAGTTAAGCTAGATACGCCTGTACAAACAGTAGGTATAAACATTTGTTTCCCACTTTTACTGAAACACAGGAACAAACCCCAATTAAAAGGTTCATAAGGATCAGTATGGTAGGGGAAGGCACAGATGGAGGGAATAGATAATAGTGAAGAAAGGATATGCCTAACAATGGGCCACAGCGGGATGAGGTCAAACAGCCTTGTGAGGCCAGAAATAAGCATTTGTCACAGACAAGGAGGGCGCCGGTCTTAGGGAAGTGGAAGATGTAAACAGGGGAGGAGCAATGAAATAAAAAAATAGAAACCAAATTACATAAATATCGTGTATTAGTTGAATTCAGTGTGTGTGTCCCTGCCTTGTGGACAGTGGACATCACACCGTCTTGCAAGAGTAAAGTAAAGGGCACCACTGATTCAGATTTTGTCTCGGACTGAAATTATTGAAGTGTGTGAGCTTTGTTTCTCACAAGTGAACATCGTCCACACCCAGCCCTCCCCCCTTCCCTTCTGTACGTTTCACTTTGTGAAATCCGTGTTGTCAATAATCAGTTAAAAGAAAGATTTTTAAAACTTTCTTAATTCATCTTGCTGATCTTGACTGAGTAAAGGTATGTTGCTGTCAGCGTTTCTGGGGAACATGTCTGCATTTTTTTCATGTCAGTTTACAATGATATTAAGTCAAGAATTGTCAAAACGTCCTGAGAAACAACGTTTAGAAATGGGAGTTCTGCCCCTACTTTTTTCCCCATAAGCCAGGATTTACAGCATTGGAGATCATATCTATGTTGATAATGGATTAGACCCTACACAATGTTCCCGAATGTTTACTTCAAGTGCTATCACCTGCAGGGTTATGGACAACATGCTATAAAGTGGGTGTTGGCTGGAAGGTTCTGTTTTCACATGATACAGGTGTAATGGGCGAAGTGATCTCTCTCTGTCGTGAAAACTTCATCTTTCCTCAATTCATCTTTCCTACTTTGTCTCGTTCAGAGGCTCTAATTCACATGATTCATACCGGAAATATTCCAAGCCTTCGGTTCAATGATATTAATAAACTCCACCTGACTCTCCGGCTAGCAATGTGGAAATTAATGGTCTAATTAATGGTGCCAGACGATGCCTGGGACAACATCACTTTATTCAACTAAAGTCAGCAATACACATTAACAATGTGAAAGGCACAAACTGTACTTTTACCCAGAGCAGCCAGTTACATCTGCATTCAGATACAAAATTCAGACCATTGCACAGAAGATAGACGAGCCCTCACAACATTGGAAATGATTTTGTTTGATAAAACAGTCCATCCTAGACTTGCTTAGAACAACTCGTGATAACAAAATTGCTTGATTTTTTTTGTGTGGGGTAACACATGAAATGTTACTGTATTCCGACTGATGTGAACCATTTGCACTTCAAGTTATTTGAAAACGTCCTTCAAAAAAAGATATGGGAACAAATTTTACAAATCATTGATCAAAGGGATTTTTTTTTGGACTCAAGGAAGATCCATAGTGATATTGTGTAAATGTTTGGAGCTGTGATTGCTTCAAATTTTTAACTAAGACATTGGCATACAGTGGACAACATCACAATTTGCTGTAACATGAAACTCGCAACCACTGAGAACCATCGCCTGATGGTTCAGAATTTAACAAGGACCTCGCAAGGTTCGTGGAATGGACCGACGAGTGACACATGAAAATTAACAAATTTCTGAAATGATTAATTTAGCTAGGAAGAATGTAGAGGCTTCACATCTCTGTTTGCATTTCAATATACTATAAATTACTTTTCTATTATATCCTAAAATACTCGAGTCTTTGTTCATATTTAATACACTCTATCTTGTTCCGGGGTTAAGATAGTTTCTTTATTTATTTCACTCAAGACTGGATGCTGTACTTTTGCCTCAGTATTGACCAACTCGGTTTGGTGCCAGCTTATATCACTTGAGCTGCTTTTTCAGGAAGTGAATCTCTCCACCTGTTAAGTCAAAATAATCTGTTCATGCTTAGATTGAAATAAATCCTATTAATATCATCCCAAATTCAGACTCGTTATTTTGTATTTATTCATTGGAATTGAACAGGAATATGACCGGCTGTTCTTGGTGGAGTGGGAGGGGGAGTTAAAGTGTTCAGCCACAGGGCCGTGGGGTTGGTTGGCACGGGTGTCCCAGAGATGTTCTCTTAAATGATCTGCAAGTTAGTGTCCTGTCTCCCTGATGCAGAGGAGACCACATCGGGTGGAACAGACACAGTGGATGACATTTGTGGAAGTATAGATAAGTTTCTGTGGGATGTGGAAGGATCATTTGGGGCCTTGTCGGAGGTGAGGGGGGAGGTGTGGGCGCAGGTTTTGCACTTCCTGTGGTGACAGGGGAAGGTGACAGGGGTGGGGAGTGGGCTGGTGGGGGGCATGGACCTGACGAGGGAGTCGTGGAGGGAATGGTGTCTCCGGAATGCAGATAGGTGTAGGGAGGGAAATATACCCCGAGTGATGGGGTCTGTTTACAGTGGTGGAAGCAGCAGAGGATGATATGATGTATGCAAGGTTGGTGCGGTGGAAGATGAGGACCAGGAGGGCTCCCTGTTGCGATTGGAGGGATGGGGTTCAAGGGCATCATCGACCACGTGGGAGGGGAAATTGCATTCTTTGATAAAGGATCTGGGATGTTTTATGGTGGAACTGGACCTCCTGGGAGCAGATGCGGTGGAGGCAGAGGAATTGAGAATAAAGGATGGCATTTTTACCTGAGGTCGGGTGGGAGGAGGTGTAGTCCAGGTAGCTGTGGGAGTCAGTGGGCTTGTAGTAAATGTTTAGTTGGTCACTGGAGATAGAGATGGAGAGGTCTAGGAAAGGGAGGGAGGTGTCCGAGATGGTCCCTGTAAAGTTTAGGTCAGGGTGGAAGGTTTTAGTAAAGTTAATGAACTGTTCAACCTCCTAGTGGTTGCATGAGGTGGCATTGATACAGTCATCAATGTAGCGGTGGTAAAGGTGGGCAATGATACCGGTGTAGCTGTGGAAGATTGACTGTTCCACATATCTGACGAAGAGGCAGGCATAGCTGGGGTCCATGGCTACCCCTTTGGTTTGGAGGAAGTGGGAGGATTGAAAGGAAATGTAGTTGAGGTTGAGCATGTACTGCTTGGGTTGGCATGACAGGAAGAAACGGAGGGCTTCGAGGCCTCCATCATGGCGTTTGGATGTGTACAGGGCCTGGACATTCTGTTCATTCTGGGGCTTATCAATAGCTTGCAGTTATTATGGAACTGCAAGGGCAGTGGCTGGGAACTCAGAGAAACCAATGGTTCAGTCTTCTGCTTGAAGCAAATTTTGACCAGAACATTTAAACACCACAACGCTCACTGTAGGAAATGCCAGTGCTGCAACTTGTAATAATATTTGAAACTTGGTTAAAAATAGGAATTTTTAGTTATAGTTTCTGAAATAATCAAGACAAGAATTAACTGTTAGAACAAGCTCTATCAAAGAGAGAAGATTTGCAAGGTTTGAAACCACACAGTGCGGTGGTTTATTTGAATTCAATGTTGGTCAGATTTAGATACAGCCAATATGATCTCTCCATATATTGATTCTGTTAATCGGACACACCAACATACCTGTCTGTACTAAACTGTATTATTTGTTTAGTTGATCAAAATTTAGGAAATAGATCAAACAGAATGTATTTGGGTGGGAAGGTGATGGATACAGAAGACAGAATCAAAAGCTGGGAACATTAAATCTGAAGAGAGAGTAACAAGTAGTACAAGATCAAAGACATGGAAAGGTGCATGTCAATGTGTTCCAGACGTTAGTGAATCGAATGAGCTTGTTAGATCGTCGAGAGACTCGTCCAACGACGTCCTGGAATCAGACCGTGAAATAGAGATCGAAAGGTCGATTTGCAAATGTCACTTCAATGTGATCACTTCACACTCTGTGTCCTGATCTAGGCCACATTGGCAGATGTTTCTGCCAGATTGTATCCCCTGGGTTTATTTTCTGATCAGAAGTGAGATGTGTGGCTTGCTGCTGGCACATAGAAACAGGAAGTTGCGCGCCAGCTGAGAATGATACATCAGGCGCTACTTTCCGTATTATCAGCACAAACAGTCTTCCTACCTCTGAGGGTGAACACACACTGACAGTGTCAAGAACAAACGGACAGTTTGCTGTTGGTCTCAACATTGTATTCAATTCCATTCCCATTTTCCAGAATGAAGCAGAAGAGACACAAGATTATTTCAGCTCGAGTAAATTATCTGTCAGAGAGATAAGAAGAGATATCATCGGGTGAAAGGAGCGAAATGACAATATGTAGTTTCGCTCATAAACCTATGTTTAAAAGTAGAAAGCTTGAGGGAAGGTAATAAATAAATCTAAGAGACAGCATTCATTAAAAGTTGGAATTGTAACATTTAAGCAATAAAATTCAGCAGGGCTTTGGTGGAAGTGAGATCATATCGGAAGTGGTTGATTCTGTTTTCCGCAGAGGCAATGAGATGTGCCATCGGGTGTAAAAAGTGGATGTAATGCTTCTTGACTTCAATCAGGTTTTTGACCAGGTCTTGCATCTTCAATATACTAAGGGTTCATGGGATCTGGTGCAGTTTGGCAAATGCATCGAAGGTTTATTTGTTGGCAGAAGGTAATGGTCGAAGGTAGTCATTGTGAAGACATCTTGTGTCCAGTGGCTTACTATACGACTTGGTGCTGGATCCTTTGCTGTTTGCAGCGTATATGAACGATCTAGTCAAGAATGTAGCAATTTTGATCAGTAAGTTCAAAGATGAGGTGAAAAACGTTTGGTTTTGCAATTAATGAGGAGGAAAGCTAGTGTGACATCGATGACCTTGCCTGTTGGAGAGAAGAATTGAAAACAGAACATTATATCCTAAAGTCTGTGAAGTAAAGCATTTTCAAGACTAACAAATGAAGTGAATATACGATGCATTGTTGGAATCTACAAATACAAAGGATAAGCGATCTTCTGTTGTGCATATCCACATCATGGAGTGTGGGTTGGAGTTATAGTCTGGAGATATTGTGGCTAGACCATTACTTTGGGAAACTGGGGTCTGAGCCTGCAGTGCTGCCACATCAAGTCATGAACTAAAGTTGATAATTAAACAACTCATTGAAGGAATAAGCTCCACAGATATCCCCTTGCTCTGCTTTGGAGAGCACAACACATCAGCGCAAAAGTTAAGGTTGAAGCATTCACAGCAATCGTCAGCCAGAAGTGCCAATTGTCTGATCCATCTCGGCATCTTCTATAGATCACCAATATCACAGATACCTGTCTTCAGGGAATTCGCTTCTCTCCATGTGAAATGAAGGCACTGTTGGGCGGGGGGCACTGGTTACTGCAAATGCTATGGAGCCTGACAAAATTCTGGCAATAATACTGCTGACTTGTGCTAGCCAAGCACTCCCAGTACAGCTACAATACTGGCATGGACAATGTGGAAAATAGGCCAGGCATGTCCTGTGCACAGAAAATAGGTCAAACCACCCTGGCGAATTACTGCTCCATCAGTCCATGCTCAATCATGAGTTAGGTGTAGGAAGGTGCTTTCAACAGTGCTATCAAGCAGCACTAGCTCAGTAATAACCTGCTCAGTGACATAAAATGTGGGTTGCGCAAGGCCTACTCAGCTCATGACTGAATTACAGACTTGATTTAAACATGGCTTAAAAATGTGTTGCTGGAAAAGCGCAGCAGGTCAGGCAGCATCAAAGGAGCAGGAGAATCGACGTTTTGGGCATAAGCCCTTCTGAAGCCTGATTCCTGAAGAAGGGCTTATGCCCGAAACGCCGATTCTCCTGCTCCTTTGATGCTGCCTGACCTGCTGCGCTTTTCCAGCAACACATTTTTAAGCTCTGATCTCCAGCATCTGCGGTCCTCACTTTCTCCTAGTTGATTTAAACATGGACAAAGAACTGAATTCCAGAAATGAGGGAAGAGTGACAGCCCTTCACATTAAGGTCACATTCGACAGAGTGTGATATTATGGAGTCCTAGCAAAACTGGATTCAATGGGTATCAGGTGACAACCTCCCTGCTGCCTGCAGTCAGACCTCACACATTGGAAGGTGGCTCTGCTTGTTAGAGGGCAGTCGTCTCAGCCAAAGCAAATCTCTGTTGGAGTTCCTAAAGAAAGTGTCCTTGGCCCAATCATGTTCAGCTGCTTCAGCAATGCCTTTCCCTCCCTCAGAATGTCAGAAGTGAAATCTGCATTGATCTAGCACTTTTTTTGGGACTGCTCAGTCCACATTCAAACGCAACAAAATCTGGACAATTTCCAGCCTTGAGCTGACAAGTGGCAAATAGCATTCACACCACAAACCTGCGAGACAATGACCATTGACAATAAGAGACAATCTAACCAAAACCCCTTGACATTCAATAGTGTTACATCCTGGGTTTTATTGTTCATTAGAAATTGAGCTGGACACTCCATATAAATACAATGGTTGTAAGAGCAGGCCAGAGGCTAGGAATACTGCAGCGAGTAACTCACCCTCCTGACTTGCAAAGCCAACTGACTGTCTAAGAGACAGAAGTCAGGAGGGTAATAGCACAGCTCGCCCTTTGACTGGACAGGAGCACCTTCAACTGCACTCAAGAAGCTAGGCATTGTCCAGGACAAAGCATCCCACTTGATCAGCAGCACATCCACAAGCGTCCATTGCCTCCAAATCTGATGCTTAGTACCTGCCATATGCTGAAAAATGTGTTGCTAGAAAAGCGCAGCAGGTCAGGCAGCATCCAAGGAGCAGGAGAATCGATGTTTCGGGCATAAGCCCTTCTTCAGGCATACCAGCCGTATGCACTATCTAAAATACTGCACTGCAGTAACTTAGCCACTTCCTTACACAGTACCTTCCCACTACCACTTGCATCTCGATGGATAAGAACAGCAGATACATGGGAGCAGCACCACTGTAAGCTCCTCTCTAAACTACTCAGCATCCTGACATGGAAATATATCATCGATCTTTCACTGTAACTGGGTCAAAATCTGGAATTCCCTTCCTCAGGTCATTTTGGAAGATGTTATTTCAGAAAGGCAGCTTTCTGCCATCTTCTGAAGGACACCTACCGACAACTAAAAGCAACCACCGTGTTCCATGAGTCAATAAAAAAATCATTGAGGCTAACATGACAGTTTGAGAAAGTGGTTAAGGAGGCATTATGAGCATGTAATAAGCAATCAAAAGGTTTGGAGTAAAGTTCCAGAATCAAACTATACCATAGTAGCTTCAATTAATGAAAGAGTATGAAATGAAACTGCTGAAGTAATGAATGATAATCACAGACCTACCAAAGTTTTGAAGCATGTTACATGGTTCGGTATTGTCCTTCAGAGGAGGATGTGCGACCTTCCTACCTGGCCTTCCCTACCTGTTCAACAAAAAGGCGATGGTTCCTTTCCTGTGCCGAACCTGACTAAGAAACCCATCAGGAGAAAGTGAGGACTGCAGGTGCTGGAGATCTGAGTTGAGAATGTAGTGCTGGAAAAGCACAGCAGGTCAGGCAGCATCCAAGGGGCAGGAGAATCAACGTCCCAGGCATAACAACTACATCAGGTATCTTAATAAAGGCTTTATGCCCAAAACGTCGATTCTCCTGCTCCTCGGATGCTGCCTGACCTGCTGTACTTTTCCAGCACTACAGTCTCGACTGAGAAGCCATTTGGTTGTAATAAAGCTTCTTAAGAAAGATCAACCATAATTAGCCGAACA
>NW_026867451.1:0-68443 GCF_020745735.1 Hemiscyllium ocellatum | reverse complement strand
AGTTTCTTTACCCAGAGAGTGGTGGGGGCATGGAATGCGCTGCCTGTGGGAGTGGCAGAGTCAGAATCATTGGTGACTTTAAGCGGCAATTGGATAGGTACATGGATAGGTGCTGAAGCTAGGACAAATGTTCGGCACAACATCGTGGGCCGAAGGGCCTGTTCTGTGCTGTATTGTTCTATGTTCTTTTCTATGTTCTAAGTTTCTAAAAATGCTTTTATTCTTAACATAAATGTTTGCTTAAATTGACTTAATGGCACTTGATGACCATTTGCAGCTCCGAAAACAACAACTGCTGAAAGTGCAAGGGAGCTGGGATTCTGGTTCTCCAGAAACTAAGAAGGTCATTGAAAAGTAAGCTGTTTACAATGTGTGACTGTCTACTAACAGCTAGCAGGTCTGGCTGTGTCTGTGGAGTGAAAGCAGAGTTAATGTTTTTAGTTGAATGACTCCTGTTCAGAACTTCAGACCTCTCTGAAGAAGCATCACTTGACTCAAGGTGAACTCTGCTTTCTCTCCACAGGTTGGACAGAATATATGCAAAATATGTTGAGTTTCTCCAGCAACTTCTGTATATCTTTCAGATTGTCAACTTCCACAGTTTGTTATTTTACATTAAAGAAATTATTGACTGGCATATAATCTTTGCTCTATTGTTAGTCGTGTAAAAAGACATTTTATGTGGAAGCTTGCAGTGAATGCTGCAGACCTGATGCTGGGACTGAAACCTGGAGGTTTTGGCATATGCTAAGGATGGTATATTGCCAGCAATGACCAATGAAGAGATTCTTCATTGATGAAGGGCTTTTCCCCGAAACGGCGATTTTCCTGCTCCTCAGATGCTGCCTGACCTGCTGTGCTTTTCCAACTCCATTCTAATCTAAAATGAAGAGATTCTTGCCAGGGTTACTCATCAGTTGACAGTGCAGCTTAGTTTCAAGAGCTGTTACTCCAGTAAGAGGGAGGACAGGTCAGCACATTTCTGAGCCCTACTATTCATACTGTTCATTGCTAAGGCTGCAAAGGTGGGCACAATCAGGGAAATGAGGGAGGCAGGCCTGAGAGATCATGGAGAGTCAAGATGTCAAAGAGAAATAGTCTATGTCAGCATGGCTTAGCAATGAAAAGGTGCCAGACTCCCTACCTGCCATTTTCCAAATTCTACCACCCCCCAATTAAAAGCCAGCGAATAATTGGACATGCATTAACACAAAGTCTTTCAATAATCATTTCCAGCCCTTCAATGTTCAGGCCTTCAGTTGTTGACTTCCAAGCACTGGACTGTGCAATGAGGCTAAACATATTGACAACACATTGACGATCTAAGTCTCTGCTTCCCAATACTATTACATTGGCCACCTCCCCTCACCCCCATCTCTTCAAAAAGAACAGGCCATGGTGTGCTGCAAACCTCTGTGAAAGTTGAAAAAAGCCAACATATATTGCAGTCATAGCTTTTGAAAGTGGCCTTTTTTAACAGAATGTCATGTGAAAAGGTGTTTCTAAAGAGCAGGAATTTCTGTAAGATTTCTGGAGGAACTTCCTCTTGACAACATCTCCCAGTGCTAGAGCAAACACCACCATTCCAGACCACAGCCCCGCCCAATATTTGCATTATTCCTGGTAATAACAGTGATTCCTCTTTTTTAAAAAAATGCTGTATCAGCTCAATAGAGCTGTTTGATCTTCAGGGTTTAATTTCAAATGTTTGCAAGTCATTTATAGATGTAAGTCCTTTGTTTAATTTGTGCTTCACAATGACTTGTGGCTGGGGACATTTTGACAGACCAGATTGTCAGGAGGATGGGAATCAAAGTTTGCCAGACATGAGAAACAAGTTTGATTTGATCTGATTTTGATGTGGTTTAATTGTGCTTCATTTGGAATACAACAATGTGAAAGGGAATGTTGGAGAACCATTGATTCCTTCAAATGTTTTGTGCGATGCGACAAATGCCAGTTCAAACAACAGCAACTACATTCAAGAGTCTGCGAGACTGCCTCCCAAGGAATTTAATATTAAGTGGCAGAGTTTTCTTAAACAGTAGTACCATCACCCTAAATGCTGAGATGGGAAATTGCTTGCTTATCAATATTGGGGTTGTGTTTCTGGCCATTGGAGCTATAGTGAAAATACTGAAGAATTGGGTTCCTCTCCTTCACCCCACCTCACCGCTTGGCTTTATTTCTCTTTCCTGCTCATCTTCACTCCCCCACTCCCCATTCCACACTAGCTCCAAAATCATTGCCATGGTCTCCAAAGTTTGGTGACATTTGATGAAATATGGCTACATATTTGAAGAAATATGGCGATGGATTGGGACCAGCTCCTGGTCTCCTCACCTTGATTTATCTCCCATACAGTGTCTCCATGGTATGCTTCGCACTTTTTATAATTTAATTTGGGCAGAGGCCATGTGTATCCAAGGAGTCAGGCACTTTCCCTAGTAATAGTTATTTGTTTGAATCAAGCTTATAAAGTACTTTCATGGTGAATCCAATACAGGCAGCATCACATCCATACTGTTTCACTGATGTCATCAACTAATAGAAGCCTAAATACTGAGGTCATTTCACTGCTCTGGGTCAGAGTCCTGTAATTACTCCCGGGCTTATTATGGTCAAATCTTTCATAAACTCCGAACGGATGAAAGAACAGGAAAGGAAAAGGAATAAAATTCTCTTTTCAACAAAACAGCCAATACTGACTAATATGACATGAACCTTCAATGAATTTGAATAATGCGAAATTACTGTATTCGGACTCTGAATCAAACATTGAGTTACAAATTGTGCTTGTAAGGGTTAAATTAGCAATAGTGTAGAAAGACCTTGAGTTTCTTTTTTCCGGGATAAGGAAGTTAAACTTGAATCCTTGCATTTGTGATGTTTCCCCTCTGTCCCAGTGCAGACAAGTCTTTATTTGACCTCTTTATTTTCCACCCACCAGCTCCTGCCCTCACAGCCAAAACTCTCGATGTTGATAAGCAGTGCCAAACATTAACTTCGTGATCATACACATATTTAAAATTATTTAACTGGTACTTTATGACCAGTTGCAGCTGCAAAAATGTCGACACCTCACACTGTGAATTAGGTGGAAACCTAAATTTGTCAAAACTAAAGGGAACAAATTGGCAAGTAAGTTTGGTCTAATATCAGATTAAATCTGCTATGGTAGGGATCCAATAATGAGAAAGGGAAGTGCTGGCAGTTGTTGTAAGATTATGTCAGGATTGCCTCACGAAGGCATCCCATGGCAGCGTGGTGAACACAAACACAGATGAGAACAATCACAGAAAACAACTGCTTGACTGGTTCAGAAATGCTAGGCTTATTTTGAGAGACCAATCTTGAATCAGCATAAAACATCCAAAGTTTTTCAATGGTCGTTTGAATTTTGCTTGACTTTCAGTATGAAGGTATTGCATAACCCAGAAATGTCTATAAACAATGGTGACTTACAAAATAAACGGTTTTCTCTTCATTTCACTCTGTTCTGTCTCTTCCATACCCCAACCCCTGCATTCCCTCATTGTGGAGTACTATAGTCATCCTGTGGAAGTCTAAAGAACCCCATACCAACACGAACAAGATGGTTCACGATGCATTTTGAAAACAAATAAAGTCCCAGCAACATTTTTTAGATCATAGGACAGCATTATCAATACACTCCAGGGGGATGGGTGGTGAATGCAGCAATAACTAGTTACATTAGCAAGATTCCAAGACTGAGATACAAGGTATACTGCTTTGTCATTACCCCCTCATTAACTTCACCATTACAAAGCTAAAATCGAGAGCATTGGAATCCTCACTGCTCACCTGGTGATTTGTTTAATTGCAACAATGGTCAAGAAGCTCAATATGATCAAAGAGAGAGCAGTTTGGTTGACTGGCAAAAGAACTAACGTACCTAATTTCCACTCCCTTCACCATCACTGAGCTACGATGTTGGGCTACCTAGCACTTACACTCTACAGAATGAACTGCAGCAACTCATTAGACTTACACTGAAAGGACCTTTCCTGTCTATAATCTCTATTTTTGAACAGAGCAACTATCAGCTAAAGGTCTGTTCCACCTGATTCTGACTTTGCATGGATATCTCTGTTCTTTTATTATCACTATGGCAAAATAATGCAATTTATTAAAATTGCAGTCATTGACTAACTGAAGAAAACTAGTCGACCAGGCTTGGAATATTGAATCTCAAGTCTGCGATTTTTTTTGTTAAATTGATTTGGACTTAATTCTGAATAAGTTTACTGATGTTAAATGACTTAATTTGTGCTCCTTGATGAATTGCAGTTCTGGAAACATTGTCAGTGCAAACAGTGAGGAAAATGGGAATGCAGGTTCTCCTGGATAAAGTGAAGTGATTGCAAAGTAAGCTTAGTTGCATGCATGACTAAGTTAGTCATTATATCAGGATATGACAAACCATTAGGAAATAACTGGTGAGCTGGTAGTTTGTGCAATGTTATACAACGATCAATGGTAACAACTCGGAGGCAATGATTTGATCAGCTTTCAAAGAGGAACTTGCCTATGTTCACTCCCAAGTCCTTTTACCATGTGATACTGCAAAACCTCTCCTTATGAAAATTGTAGATTCCTTTTGAAGACCTCAGTTGAAGCTGCCTCCACCACTAAACTATCAGGCAGAACATTCCAGTTTCCGAACTATGCTGGTTTTAAAGAAAGGATTCCTTGTAACCGTTGTTTTATTTTGCTGATGATTTTAAATCAGTGTCCTTTTCTTCTCAAGCCTTTTTTAAATAGAATCCATACAGAATGGAGACAGGCCACTTGGCCCAACAAGTCCACACCAACCATCCAAACAGTAACCAATCCAAATGCATTCTCCTACCCTTTTACGCTACTCTATTGAAATCCCTCATGATTTTGAACACGTGTAAAATGTCTTCTTCATCTTCTGTTCTCCATAAAGAGCAGCCCGAGCTTCTCCAAACTATCCACATAGTTGTCCAGTTGCTCATCTCTGGTACCATTTTTGTGTACCTTTTGTGCACCTTCTCAAATCCCTTCCTGAAGCTTGCTGTATAAATACTAGACATAAGGGAAAGGCTGGGCTGTTTGGAACCATTTGTCATAATTTCCTTATTTTGCATGCAATGGTCCTATTTATAATGTTCAGAATCCTAATGATATCTTCAATTTGCACTGCCAACTTCAGAATCTGTGTGCATACACACAATATGTATAAAATGCATTAAATATTAGACTGGGGTCATTTAAGAAAGCATCGATCGTTGTATCAAAAGATTTTAGCTTGTGTATTAAATGAACAAGGAACAAACCAGAATAATTCTGAGTTGGAGGAGGGCTGATTTCAATGGGGCAAGAGGGCATTTAAGAAAGGGCATTAAAGCACAAATCTGGGCAATGTTCAGCTACAGCTGTACAGTACAGCTTAACATTTCCATAAGCAGGAAATGTTGGCAAAAATAATACTCTAATCCCCTGCATGATGTTGCAAAGGATATGTTTTATTTTTAACCCCAGTGAGAACCGTGTGAAATATAGACAGTTCAGAGGGGAAATAAAGAGTAAGGCAGCTAACTTTAAAAGGGAATCCAAAGTCATCCTTAGTCATAAACCGTGAAAGGGTAGCAAAAGAATGAGTGGAGCCAATTATCATAAATGCCCTTTTTAAACTTCACAGGGGCAGGGGCCTTGCTGAAGTATTATGAAGAGGAAGTTGGTGTCCAGTTCATGGTGAAAAAAATGTAGTTGAGACTTGGATGAGATGAAGTTTGACAGAATTTTAGAAAGGCTAAAATAAAACAAAATTGCAGATGCTGGAAATCTGAAACAATAATGAAATGCTGGAGAATCTCAGCAAGTCTGGCAGCATCTGTGGCAGGAAAGCAGAGTTAATGTTTTGGAGTCCTGTGACCTATTGGGCTTCTCCAGCAATTTCTGCTTCAATTAGAAAGGCTGATTGTCAGTGAGTGTTGGCAACTGATAACAACTGAATTGGAGACACCTAAGGATACAGAGAAAAGTAACATTGAAGCTGCAGTGGTAATATCCACAACAATCTAATCCTGTTCAAATAGAGGCATGGAATCAGAGACAGGAGAATCACAACATTTAAAATACTTTTATTCAAAATTATCTAGATAAATCCCGCAACCAGATTCATCTTAGTGGTGGGAAAGCTTCTAATGAACTGTAATCTCAGCCTCAAGCAACAATACTGGGCGATCAAATGGACTAACTTTATATGCTGACTAAAAACTCGAATGTGTAACCTATTTACCTAAATCATCTGCTGAAGGCTTATAATTCTGCATCTTCAGTTTTCTTGGGTATTGAAGCCGGTTTAGAAACGTGGAAAATTGGAGCAGGAGGAGGCCATGCAATCCTTCCAGCCTGCTCTGCCATTCATCACCATCATGGCTGATTGGAGTCTGACCTGGTTTCTTTAAATGAGCTGATCAAGGCTTGAAATGCAGCATTGTGAGACTGCTGGGTTTTTTTTAATGTCTGACAATAAATTATAGACCCAGACACCATTTTAGTTTGCTTTTCATTTTGTGGTTATTGAGCAATTGCACTTTAACAGACCGAACATTCAAAAAAAATGATAATCTCAATTCGACAGAAATGAAAGCAGTGACGAAAAAGTAAGTTTGATTTGTCATGTGGCTAAATTGTATTTTTAATGTGGAATCGAACAACATGAGAGAAATTGCTGGAGATTCAGAATGTCCTGTAAAATAATGTAGAGACTTTCTCATGAAGACATGCCCCGAAAACCAGTCTACAATGTTTGTCCTTAAATTTCCCCAAAAAACTTTAATGGATTATGATCAATATGTATGGTTGTCTCAGATACATTACTGGCAAATGTTGTAACGCCAATACCAAACTCAAGGTCTCTTTCTCAACTGTCAAATATTCCTGTTGATGAATGTTTAGCTTCCTGAGAAAAAATTGATAAGTCTTTTTATCTTCTTGTTGTTTTCTTGTAAGAGTACAGCACCGACACTTTGATCACTTACATCGATAACTACCTTGAATAGCTTTGGGTTATTAGGTGTCGCTAATATTGGGGCAGTAATTAACACAACTTTCAGGCTGACAAATGCCTTCTGACAGTTTTCCATCCATTGAAACTTCCTGTATTTCTACAGTAATTCAGTAAGTGAAACAGCCACACTTTTAAGATTCCGTACAACTTTCTGATAAAACCCACTCATAGCACTACCAAATGCAGAACAACCCCTGTTATCCGAATGTCAATTATCCAAATTTCAGATTATCCAAACAAGATCTCAAGGTCCTTTGTTTGCAATCAGATCAGTTATCTGAGCAATGCGTTATCTGAACAGTCAGTTATCCGAGCAATTAGTTATCCCCACCCGTCTCATTTGGATAATCAAGATTGTTTTGTAGTCGTACTGCTGTTTTGGTGGATGGGGCCATCTGGCCATGTTCAATAACATGGCCCAGGAGAGTGATTTGTGTTTCCTTGAATTCGCTGTCAGCCAGGTTTATCACCAAGCCTGCCTCCCAAAGTCGAATGAATAACTTTGAGAAATTCTGCAAATTTTCCTTCCATGTGTGACTAAAAATCAGGTCATCAATGATTTATTTACCCACGCAATTGGGTAATGAAGAAATTGCTTCATTGCTTAGTCTTTGAAATGTAGCTGGCACATTCTTCATACCACATGACATGACTGTAAACTGGTACAGCGCATTTTGGTGTCACGAAGGCTGAAATTGTCTTCACCTTTTTGAATAAATGTAGCTGCCAGCATCCTTTGAGTAAGTCGTACTGAGAAATATAAGTTGCTTGTCCCATCTTCTCAATATGGTCTTCCAAACTTGATTTAGGACATGTATCAGATTTAGTAACTGCATAGATTTTGCATAGGTCCACATATAATCATTGGATATTACCTGGCTTTGGTACCACTGATGAGCTCTATTCATACGACTGATTTTGATTATATTGTCTTTCAACATGTGTTCAGTCTCTTTCTGAATCTGTGCTAACCTCCAAAGGTTAACTCTGTAGAATGTTGTTTGATTGGAACAGCATTTCCTCAATCAATATTATGTGTAGTTAGGTTAGTAATTCCCAGGTTATTTCCACATATCTCCCCATGTGATTATACTAAGTCTTTCGAGTCACTTCGATTTTCAACTGGCTGGTAACTCAGCGGTTTATCCCAATTTTCCAGAACTTCCTCATTGATCAATGTAATTTGAGGAGACCAATTCACAATCATCTGAAATTGTTTCGTCACTCTGTTGTAAACAGTAACACATTCTCTTTTTTTTTCCCTATCAAAATAGCTTTTGAACACAACACATCTCTTCAAGCCACAGAATGGTCACAAAAATGGGTGGAACAGTGAGCCATTCAGCCCCTTAAGCATGCGCTGCTGTTCAAAATGACAATGGTTGATTATCCAACTCAGTGCCCTGTTCCACCATTCTTTCTGTAAGCTTTGATTCCTTTAGCCCGAAAAAAGAACTATTACGTTTTGGGCTCAATCAATTTCTATGGCAGTGAATTCCAAAGAGTCACCACTGTCAGGGTGAAGAAAGGTTTCCTCATCTCAGTCCAACATGCCCGAGCCAGTATCTGTAGACCGTGAGCCCTGGTTTGGGCTCCCCAGCCGTGGAGAACATCCTCCCTGGTTATCTAATTCTGGACACAAACACTGACTTGTGCTGCATCTTGTGATCTTAGCCTGGGTCATAATGGGGAGGGTTATCCTCAGTATTGTCACACTTTGACAGTGCAAGTTAACCTCTTGCTGACAGCAGGCTGGAAGCATGGTAGCCATTTGTTGCTAAGGAAGAGATAGGACTGAGTGCTCACTGCCCATATTCAAAAGGGAAGAATGACCCATTGAGGAGAGATATTAGAGGACTTTTTGTAGCTGTAACGGTGGACACTGATAGAAATTACTGACTCCCGTATAACACACAGGGAATCAGCAAAGGTGACTCAAAGTGCTGATTCCTAATTAGCGCGTTCCAAATGACAACAGCCCATTGGTTGAAGAGGCTTTCCTTTTTTAACATTAAATGTTCAGCGATGTATGACACGCCTCTGGAATAGGTAGAACAGGAATTTAAGCTTACTAAGTCTAATCTAGGAACTTAAGCCGACTGATCTAGGGCTAGGGAGACTATCATTCTCCCCTTTGAGGCCTGTTTTGTATCTCATACAGAATCAATGCAATTTCCCTGAATTGCTTCATTAATCCCTGGGGATGTAAATAATAAGCCGCCTGTCAGAGTATTGGGTATTGCTCAGGTGTCACTGACTATTGTGCTGACCTTTGAGTCGGAGGGTTCAAGATCTACCATCGGGTTTAGAATAGACTAATTGATGCTGCCACAGCAGTGCAGTCCTGAGATAATCCAGCACAATAGATATATATGAGGCATTAAACCAAAGCCACTCTGCCATCTAAAGGGACCCTTATTATTTTGAATTAAAGTGAGGAGATTATACCTGGTGTCCCGGCCAATACTTATCGCTCAATCCCGATGAGCAGATGATCTGGTCATCATCTCCTTCCTGCTTTTCTCATGGGACACAAATGAGATATCACATTTCTGACATGTGACTCCATGGTCAAAAGTACTTCAGTTGTTGTATAGAACATCTCTGATTGAAAATTGGCTTTGTCAGAACCTGCATGTATTATTACTCAACTTTGCTGTTCAGTTTTCACTCTGTTGTAAGAAAACACTCCTTCCCAACTTCCACCAAATGAGAATGAGACAAATCTCAGTGCTGTAATATTTCACTTTGTACTAACATCTGGATCAACCTAAAATACCATTCAATGCAAATATAAAATAAATTGAACCAGTTTTAAAGTATTAAAGCAAATTATATTTTTCACCAAAGGAGTGTATTGAAATATTTCAGTAGTTCTCATTGTGTCAAGTACCAGCAAACAGTGGAGTCTGTTCCAATGTATTTTATCTTGTCTAAAGGATAGGCTGAGGAAAAGAACAGTGCATGAGGAGAGCAGTACAGTGTGGATCAGTGATTAACAGCAGGAGAATTATTCTCCAGATTAGAATAGATATGTAGTGGAATATACTAAAATGATAGAATAAGAGAAGCTAAAGTGGGATATTGTCAGCTGAATGTTTTATAAGCTTATTAAAATCGGGTCAGTCATGATCTTATTGAATAGTGGAGCAGGCTCGAAGGGCCAAGTGACCTATTCCCATTTATTGTTCATACCGCAAAACAATTTTGCGAGTTACTCGAGCGAAGGTATTAAACACACATTTTAAACTGTTACATGGGCACATGCTGATATTTCCGTCTATGATTCCCTGGGTTTGATAGTATGTAGTTGACAGTGGCCCCAGGGGTTCTGCACTTGTTTCAGAGATCTGGAAAGAGATGTTTAGGATACTCTGAGATTGCATTAAGATGTTACATAAATGCACAACTTTTCTACTTGCCTTCCTGCTGGGGTAGAGGGGGTTTTGCTCTTCATCAAACTTGTGCATCATTTGACTTCAATCTGCTTTTCTTTGTTGCATTATTGTATGGAGTTCATTCTCTTTAGTCAATAGCCTGGATTTTGCCCAAAGTTTAAGAGGTTTTTACTCACATTGGTGAGTTTCTGTATCCCATGAGGTAGATTCAATGCAGTCAGTAATGAGAAATAAAGCAGATCAAATATAATGTTGTTAATTATTATTAGGTCAATTAATAGGGATAACTAAAAGCTGTTCTATGAGCCTCAGGATTTAAAAGCCTTTTCAGTGGAGCCACTGCTGATTTACCCAACGCGCTATCCTGGTGAACTCACTGATACTGAAACCTCTATAATCTGGGACAATGATGAAATACAAACTGACTGGAACCGCAACTTATCAGAAAAACTAGGGAACAGAGAGAGATTGGGGCCGAAGCTCAGAACACAGAGGCACTGCAAACCGAAGCACCCACTGACACAGCTTCTCGAGATGGGTTATGATGTGGTTCTGCACTATTCAGTTCTGATCTATGATTGGAACCAATGCTTCTCTGTCAAGCCGATGTGGTTTATGGATAAAAATAATGTCTGCTAGAAGGCAACTACAAAGCTCTCTTGTGGTAATGTGACACAGAATCAAGTGAAATGTGGAGTATCTCCTTTTGGGGCTTCTGGCATCCTTTCAAGTGGCAGCTGAATTTGGTGATCAGGTATCAGTTACTATCGAATTGGATGAAATCTTGTTAGTGGTTCATTTATTTACATTTCCCTATCTCTGAGGTTTGCCCCATTTCTTTATTAAAGAGCCAATGTGTGTGAGATCTCTTTAGTGCTGTCCATAGGATAGCCGTACTCCTGCCACTGTGCAACTGCATATTGATATCTGCCTTTAAAAACAATCTGAATCTATGGTCACATACTGGTGTAGGAACTGAGCGGGGCCCAGAACTGAATGAGCAACTCTTCAACTGCTGCAAACCAATGTGGGCAGATTTTCAAACTGTCATTATCACAAGGGTGTTTTTGGTGCCATATTCACTATTCAGAATAACAATTAATTTTCCTGTTCGTGCAGCATTTCTCTCTATTACTTGACATAACAGTGTTCTGTGTGTATGTGCATGTAGTCTGTTTCTATTTATTCCTGTTCCTCAATGGCTTTGAAATTGTTGCTGTATAAGATCAAAGGTAAAGTAATGTCTCCACAAGGACATTGTTGCTGGTTTCCCTCTGAGACCAGTGCAGAACTTTACCAGTTCATTGTCGGCCTGATACATTGTAGTGATGTTTCCCCTCTGCCAGCTGGGGCAGCATGGACATTTGAGTATTGATGAAAATAAAGTGTTTTTTTTATTTAAGTCTTTAGTATTGTACTTATCAGGACACTCTCAAGAATACCAATGGGAAGGGAGAAAGCATTTAATCTGTCTGGGTAATGAGTGCTGATTGGTAAAGGCATGGAGAATGGACCAGGTGATGATTGGCAGTTAACTGCCAATGCTTGTTGTGATTCGACTAAATTGGTGATGGCCATTCTCGGACTCATTTGGCAGGGCAATACCTTGACCACTCAGGCAACCTGCCAATTGCAAACTTAACAAAGTTTAGCTGTTAACTGTCCGTCACCATCTGACCAGTCCATTTCCATTGGGGACATCTCGATCAATCATTGTGCACTTTCCAAAGCATCAGAACTTGTTCAGTGTAAAATGTTGTTTCCCTTAATATCAAAATCCTTGCAGCTATCCTGATGTATGCAAGACAAAAAAAAAGCATGTCCTATTTTATATCAATATCCAATTTCTATATTTGCAAACAACCGTTTGAATATGGGAACCTTTTGTTAATGGAGTATCCAACATCCAGCTGATATCATTAAAATGGAATCTAGTTTTCGAATGTGAAATGATTTAACCCCCTGACAAGCCCACTTTGTACATGCAGATCCTTTTTGAATATTGTATCAGTCTGGCTGTTGAAAGACAGCTTTGGAAAGTTGTTTATTTCTGTTAACTTCTATTAAAGGAATTGCTGAAACGGTGGATAATGCATTCTATTGCATTTACAAAACTGAGATATCTTGTGAAATCAGGAGATGTGCACAGTGCAAATAAAAATCCCATTTAATGCTGGCCTGGACAAGACTGGTCAACTTAAACTTGTGCTTATAGAGAAAGGACTGAGATCTTAACTGGCTCATTATCATCGAATGTATTGAGTTTAAACTTATGTCTATCTCTAAATTCTTCAAGGCCTTGATCCACGCTGTCTCTTGTACCCCTTATATACACACTCTGTTCTTTGGTTCTCTGATTGCTTTATATCTTTTTGTCCATGAGTATGGTCAAGCCCCCTTAATTAGCTGTACCTTACTGATAAACTTCCTTACATGCCCTCTGGTACTCATTCTCACTCGAATGCTGAATATAGGGTTAAAGGCAGGATTCTTGGCAGTGTGGAGGAACAGAGGGATCTGGGTGTGCAAGTACATAGATCCCTCAAAGTTGCCACCCAAGTGGATAGGGTTGTTAAGAAAGCATATGGTGTTTAGGCTTTCATTTACAGGGGAATCGAGTTTGAGAGCAGCGAGGTTTTGCTACAGCTCTACAAGTCCCTGGTGAGACCACACCTGGAATATTGTGTCCAGTTCTGGTCGCCCTGCTATAAGAAATAGATAGAGGCTTTGGAGAGGGTGCAAAGAAGGTTTGCCAGGATGCTGCCTGAACTGGAGGGCTTGCCTTATGAAGAAAGGTTGAATAAGCTCAGACTTTTCTCTCTGGAGAAGGAAGAAGAGAGGAGACCTGATTGAGGTATACAAAATAATGAGAGGAATAGATAAAGTCAATAGCTAGAGAATTTTCCCCAGGGCAGGATTGACTGGTACGAGGGGAGTCATAGTTTTAAGATATTAGGAGAAAGGTATAGAGGAGATATTAGAGTAGGTTCTTTACACAGAGTGTTGTGAATGCATGGAATACATTGCCAGCGGTGGTGGTGGAAGCAGAGTCATTAGGGACATTTAAGTGACTGCTGGACATGCACATGTTTAGCAGTGAGTTGAGGGGTGTGTAGGTTGTTATATTTTACATTAGGATTAGACCTCGGCACACTGTTGTGGGCCAAAGGGCCTGTTCTGTGTTGTATTTTTCTATGTTCTATGTTAAAGCATCTCATAAACGTGAGTATTAATATCCACTTTGGCAGATTTAATTGATTTTCATTGGAATGTATCTGCCAAACCTTTAGCAAAACTGAATCAGCAAACAGCTTCAAACTGTGCACACGTCCAACACAAAACATTGCTGCTCCTCATTAACTTTTCAAATGCACTGCTCCATTCCAAATAGCGGACCACCCGTTCCCATTCATAGAAATGTGTTTCTGACAGATGGAAGTGGTTGTTTCTGTACTTCTGCCATTTTTATTGAACTCATCTCAAGTTACACTTTAGAATTTGACGGTCAGGCCAAGACTGTTTGTGTTAAGCTTTGTCAATTTTGACCAGGTTGCCAGCTCTTCATGTTCTTGAATATTGGAATGGGACTGGGTTCTATCAGCCCTCTAGGGACAGGCTGCAAGGTCATTAGGTGGATAATAGGGTGGAAGATGAGAAGGGAAGGAAGGAGATTCCACCTCCGTAGTATGTTATTGATCCCAAATTCGGGAAAGGATGACCACTCAGGTGGTCAATGTAGAGTGTGTTCCAGCCAATGCTGGCAGTTTATTAGCAGTAAGGTCCTCCATTGTGTGGGAGACCTCCCCCTGCATCCTGGTGACACACCTGGAGGATGTCCCTCCTAATGAAGTACCTTGTGGCTCACAACAGGGTATCCCATCTGCACACTGGAACAGTCTCCTGTCCATGGTGGTGATCATTACGGGAACTGGAAATCAGAGTAAGTGAGTGAAAGAAGCCGTGAGGGCTAGAGTGTTCACAACATTCCCAGGACCAGGTTGGCAGCTCCTACTGAGGCCATTAATAAGTCATTAAGATCCCCCAATTGGTGCAAGGACGATGGGTTACTCCTACTCCTAGTAAGAGGACTGTGATTACTGCTGTTTCAGTGCTATCAAGCAAATCGTGAAGTGTGGCCATGTGATAAAATCATTTACATTCAGTGCTGGATACTTGAGACTTTTTGTGAGAAACTTTATAATTCTTCTAAATGTTCTTAATGCACTTTTTGTTTCATGCAATGGTGATTTTCTACGTAGGATTATAGAGGAAAAACAGACCATTTGGCACAATCAGTTCATGCCAGTGCTTATGTTCTACTCAAGGTGTTTCACATCTTTCCTCATCTAAATCGCCCGTTGTAATTCTCTATTCCCATCCCTTCCTAGTGCTCGCCTAGTTTCCTTGAAATACATCTAAACTATTGATTTCAACTATTCCGTCTGGTCACATATTCCCCATTCTCATCATTCTTTCAGTGAAGAGGTTTCTTCTGAATTCCCTTTTGGACTTCTTGAGGTACCGTCTTATATTGACAGCCTCGAGTTATAATCTATCCCACAGTGAAATGTTTTCTTTGTACCTTCTCTTTTCAAAACCTTTCTTAATTTTCGAACTGTCAGCCTTCTTTTCAAGAGAGAAGTGAACAGCACAACAATTCTTCCTGGAAAAACACAGCCAGAAACTTGTGGAGCATTCGCATAAATCATCTCTTCACTCTCTCTCATACATTCTATAATATGTCAACTCGAACTGCAAACAATACTCTTAATTATAGTCAACCAAATTTTTATAGTGACCCTACTTTCAAATCTATCCCTTTAGAGATAAAACTTAGTACTTTGTTTGCATTTTTATGGCCTTTGGAACCTGTGGTGAAATTGTTAGTGACTGATGTAATTGTCTGAAATCCCTTTGTTTGTCTCCCTCACTTAGACGTGCATCTTTGAATAAGTGACCTGCACATTATTCCAAGGCCCCAAGGGATCCTTCCATATCCGCCACAAATTCACCTGCACCTCCACACACATCATCTATTGCATCCGCTGCACCCGATGTGGCCTCCTCTATATTGGGGAGACGGGCCACCTACTTGCGGAACATTTCAGAGAACACCTCTGGGACACCGGACCAACCAACCCAACCACCCCGTGGCTCAACACTTTAACTCCCCCTCCCACTCCACCAAGGACATGCAGGTCCTTGGACTCCTCCATCGCCAGACCATAACAACACGACGGTTGGAGGAAGAGCACCTCATTTTCCGCCTGGGAACCCTCCAACCACAAGGGATGAACTCGGATTTCTCCAGTTTCCTCATTTTCCCTCCCCCCACTTTGTCTCAGTCGAATCCCTCGAACTCAGCACCCCCTTCCTAACCTGCAATCTTCTTCCTAACCTCTCCGCCCCCACCCCACTCCGGCCTATCACCCTCACCTTGACATCCTTCCACCTATCACATCTCCATCACCCCTCCCCAAAGTCCCTCCTTCCTACCTTTTATCTTAGCCTGCTGGACACACTTTCCTCATTCCTGATGAAGGGCTTATGCCCGAAACGTCGAATTTCCTGTTCCTTGGTTGCTGCCTGACCTGCTGCGCTTTTCCAGCAACACATTTTCAGCTCTGATACTCCAGCATCTGCAGACCTCACTTTCGCCTTGCACATTATTCCTACCAAGATGTAATACCTTACCTTTATCTGTGTGGATCTTCATTTGCTAATTATTTGAACATACCGTAAATTAATTAATGATCTCTTGCAACTTCTTGTAGTCCTCAGAATTGGCTACATTTCAACATTCCTTTCCAATTTCATGTCATTGTATTGCTAATTTTTTTGTCGTAATTAGATGCAATATTTAATTTGCAGTTTTACTTTATTTTGTTTTGAATTTTTAGAGAGGTGCAGTAATCCACACATTAACTACAACAACTAAATGTAGAATGACAGATAGATGAAAATTATTACAAACACAGGACTAATTAATAGACTCTATTAACTTCACGGTCAAAACAGGGAATTATTTTTTACACGAATGATATGGTGCACTATCTGTAGTACAATAACTTTTTGTCCATTTTTTTTGTTGTAGTTTATTTTCCAGGTCTTTCCATACACACCATAAATTGAAAAGGCACCCATCCTCCATTTTAAACTAAATGATAATTTAAAAAACAACATTTATATTAAATGCAACATGATTTATGAAGCCAATCCTCTAGGCTTATACATATTCACAGCCATGTAGAGTTATATAGGGAGAGGCTGAATAGGCTGGGGTTGATTTCTCTGGAGCGTTGGAAGCTGAGGGGTGACTTTATAAAGGCTTATAAAATCATCAGAGGCATGGATACAGTGAATAGGCAAGGTTTTTTCCCTGAGATGGGTGGAGTCTCATCTAACCTCTCCGCTCCTAGGTTTAGAGTGAGAGGGGAAAAGTTGAAAGTACCTAAGGAGTAACTTTTTCATGCAGAGGGTGGTGTGTATGGAATGAACTGCCAGAGGAAGTGGTGGAGGCTGGTGCAATTTCAACATTTAAAAGGCATCTGAGTGTGTATAAGAATAGGAAGGGTTGAGAGGGATATGGGCCAAGTACTGGCAAATGGGACTAGATTAGTTTAGGATATCTGGTCAGCATGGGCAAGTGAGACTGAAAGATCTGTTTCCAAGTTGTACATCTCTATGACTCTGTGATCTACCCCTTTGCTCTTAATGTACTAGTCGAATCTCTTTGGATTATCTTTAACATTATCTGCCAAGGCTATCTCATTTTCCTTTCTTGCCCTCCTCATTTCCCTCTTTAGAATGTCCCTGCCCCTCTTTTACTCTTCGAGATTCACTGAATCTCACTTATCGATATCTAATATATGATTCATTCTTAATCTGAACCAGAGCCTCAATATCTTTATTCCTCCAGTGTTCCCTCCTCTTACCAGCCTTATCTTCACACTAACAGGAACATCATACCTCCGAACTCTCGTTATCTCACTTCTGAAAGCTTCACTCTTGCCGGCCGTCCCTTGAGCTGCAAACAGTCTACTCCAATCAACTCTTGAAAGTTTTTGTCTCATACTATCAAAATTTGCCCTCGTTCAATTAAGAACTTTAACTTATATATAATGCCAATCCTTTCCATAGATATTTTAAACTAATCAAAATATGACCCGGGCCCCAAAAAGCTCCCCTACTAACCATTCAGTCACTTGTCCTGCCTTATATCACAAGAGTAGGTCAGGTTTGCTCCTTCTGTGAGAGTTACATCTGTATATTAATGAAGAAAATTGACTTTAGCACTTACCAAATTCCTCACCATCCAAGCTCTTAAGATCATGACTGTCCCACTTTATGTTTGGAAGGTTAAAATTTGCGATTATTGCAATCCTATTATTCTTACATATAAATAAGATCTCTCCACATATTCATTACTCAATTTCACTCTGACTACTGGGGGGACTATTACAATTGCATCAAAGTAACCATGCCCTTCTTATTTATGAGTTCCATCCACATAGCTTCACTGGACCATCCCTCAGAAATACTTTGTGTTAGAACAGCAGTAATGTATCACCACAAGAAAAATGACTCCAATCTCCTTCTAGCTCTTCCTACTTCTGCCGTATCTTTGATGGTGGGAGGGGCTTTGAACATAAATTATTCAATTTACTGGTGATGGTTAGTAGCAGAAAATAAAGAGACTGTGGGGGACTTGGGTGATGGGAAATAAAAGGTTACATTGTGTGGAAAGAAAATTCTGGATATAAACAAGAATTTAAAAAAACGAACTCCACTCTGTCTGCCCAGCTCTTGCCTACACCGCTGTACCTCCAGAGTACTTTCCTTTTATTTTGATGAGTTCAAGTTAATCTCACCCGCTGTTTTGTACTTGCCAACCATTTGTTAACGGGTGTTTGCTGTTTCAGAATGTAGGCTGCCTTACTGTGTACGTTCTCCGAGTTCAGTGTTTGGAGTCCTTGTTGTACCAACCTGTGCTTTGGTCCATCATGCAAAATTACAGAAAAATATTAACAGCAATTTAAGGTAAAATGTTAGGATATTGGAAGAACAGCTAAGAGCATCAAGTTTGACAGAGGGGTTGTGGGAAAGGACATGGAAAGCAGCAGGGTTTCCAGAACTTCTGATCTTTGTCTTCTCTGATCGAAATCAACCTGTGATTGATCATTTTTGAGGATTGTTATTCATTAATATCGGTGTGTCAGATAGATCTCCGTCTCAGGGAGGGGTGACGTGCTTCTTTGTTTTGTGATGAACTCAGGGGAACATACAATAGTAAGGGGGTAAACCCAAAGGGGGTGAAGGAGCAGAGGATCCTCCATGTGTATGTGCACAAATCAGGGAATGTACCATGACACGTGGACAGAAGAGCAACTAAACCCTACTTCATCAATAACACCGCAGAGAACAAACACAAAGCAATTATGTTAAACTGAAATCAAACAGTCTCTTGTCTCACCTGGAATGTTGCATCTAGTTTCAGGAGCCACGTTTTTGACAAAAGGCAAAATTATGAGATTGGGTGCGTGACTGATTCACAACACTATTCCCGGGATGATACACCTCACCAACTCTGAGAAATTGAGAATGTTCTCCTCTGCTGATAGTTCCCAGACTCTGTGAACAGTTGCTATGATTGGTTCCCAACTCCGTCTTGCATCATATAGATCCCAATGGCTGAATATTTCAGGGACTCATGAGCTCTGACTTGCCTGATCAACATCGACCTCTGATTTATTATTTTTGAGGGTTGCTGTTCAGTAATATCCCTGTATCAGATAGATCCCAGTCTCATTCCCTGGGATTTGACAGGTATGGTGTGTCAAATAGATCCCAGGAATAGTGCTCCATGAGATTTATGTGTGAGAAAAACTCCAGTTCTGAGAATCCGCCCTTGGATTGTGCACGTGTTGTGTCTGACTACCTGACTGAACGTTGACATTTTTGGCTGATGAATGCTTCGTTGGGCGCTTTAGGTGGCGAGTTATGCATTACTAACCCAGGCTGTCCGGACATTGGGAGTACATGTAGTTTAGACGGTGTAGAGTAAACTTTCAAACTCCTTTGCCTGCCTTTTATAGGCTTCTTGTGGAGCAAAGCTCCTCATTTGTATCATTACGTGACCCGAGGCCGTGACCCTTGGTGC
The DNA here is from genome assembly GCF_020745735.1 of Hemiscyllium ocellatum. Lineage (NCBI taxonomy): Eukaryota > Metazoa > Chordata > Chondrichthyes > Orectolobiformes > Hemiscylliidae > Hemiscyllium > Hemiscyllium ocellatum. The sequence goes on along the minus strand of NW_026867451.1, from coordinate 48,822 downwards.
ATAAGAGGAAATGTTCTCTAATCATTCTGCCTCTGGAGTGTTCCATCAGGCATATCGTGTGAAAGATGTATTTACATTAGTGGGCGGCATGGCAGCGCAACATTAAACTAAATGACTGGATGAAACACAACCAAACAGAACAAATGAAAGTATTTGGCTGGGAAAGGAGTAGGATGTGGGAAAATGTATGATTACTGACTGGCCTTGAAGAAAGAATGAAGCAAACTCAAGGTTAGTGCATATTCATTCGAGATTTATTAACCATTTCAGAAAGCATTTTTATCCAAAAAGTTGATGTAAAAGCTAACAGAAGTGAATATAATGGCTGGGTGCCACATTGAGATGAGAACACATGCGCTGTGAGGTGGGAATTTTCTGTACATCAGTAACAGTCACAAGAAAGGGAATACAAAGGCTCATTGAAAGGGTAGGCAACCATTCTGAGTAAGGAACAAATAAAAACAAAACAAATGGGCTTCAAACAACAGGGAAGCTACAAATTCTTCCAACCACAACCATTTCAAAGATATCAAAGTAAAAACGAAAATCCATCAATTATTGTCTCAGTTACACACTGATAAACTGAAGTGATCTCACTGTGAGAGTCAGCAACAGGACAGATTGTAGATTGGGAATTCAGAGACCTTGATAAGCAGATCAGGAAAATCAAAGGGGTCACAACTCATTCACTTAACCTGGAAAAGAGAGATAAAGCAATGACACAGATATTTATGATCAGGGACTTTCAGATTTAATGTTTATTCAATGGCACACTTAGAGATTTCACAAAACATATTGGGCTGTTTGGCATGAGAAAGATGTGATTATTCTCACCTTCACCAGAGTGACGGCAGCGCTGTAGAAAATACTCAGGAAGAACAAGGTGATGAACGTGGAAGCAGTTGTCCAGATGTTGCTGTTATCATCCTCATAGTCTTCAATCCAAGTGCGATCTATTGAATCTATGAATATAAAGCCGAGAGAACGCATTTAGATCGTTTATTGATCCAGATCGATCTATGTGTATCCAAGTCATGTAATTAGAGACCATTACATCTTCATAAAGCAGTCAGGTATTTCTCAAGTGTGACTCTTATCTGTATCCATCAGTGCATTATTGACTCTCAGCAAGAAATTACAAATACTGACTGCACATGTTCTTTCTTCATTGTCCATGTCAGAATGTTTTAAATTATTTTTCTTTTAATCTATTATTTAAGGATATTATTATTTGAGGAATGCTTATTACGAATGATTATTTTAATTATATCATTATATTTTAAATATAGGCTGTGACAGCACTTTAGTTGAAAATTGTGGCCATCACTGAATAAAAGTTCAAATGTGATTCTCACCTTTATGTATTGGTGACCAATTGCTTGGCAAATCGTGAATATAAGTGACATCACAGTCAGGACATTGCTTCACATTTTTGTTTGTAGGATCTGTATATTTAGGAATAAGTTTTTGTACATGTGTCCCTTAATTTATTTGACCTACTGCTTGGTGTGTTTGGTTTCCCTTTAATGGTTGTGTATGTGGTTATGAGTGCCTCTTACTTCACTCTTGCCCATGTTGGAGTCTGTGCATGAATAAACATATTCCTGTTCCTTTACTGCTAGTGTTCTCATGTGTTTGTGCACCGAAATTTTGGTCTTTTCACATTGTGTAAGCATCATTATGCGAATATGCCACTTCATTGCTGCCTATGCTTATCTTGTAATGTCTTTGTGAGTGTTCACTTTTCATTAGTGCTATCTAAAATGTGTGCTTATGTGTCTGTTTCAGGTCCTACCTAAACTAGGTTATTTTCATGTTTATTCTTAATAAATGTTAGCATGCAACGTCATGTTTTGATGGATGTTTATATTTATATGATGATGTCTGCTTGTGTGGCAATCTTTCCCAAACCATCTCCTGAGAAGCTTGTTTGTGTTACTGTGTGTGGATGCTTGCTGATGCTTGTGCTCATTATCCTTATTTAATAAACGCCCCTCTATTTATTGATCTATGCACTTGTGTGTCTGCATGTGAGACTCGAATTTGTGTGTACGTGTGACATTGTATACATGCTGATCAATGTGGTTTAAAAATAACTAATTAAGCTGCCTCTGTCATCGTATGTTTGTGATTCTGAAAATGGGAAAATAATGATATTAATGTTTATCTCTGTGCACTTACGTGCCTGTATGAGTTGACATGTGGGAGGACATTTTTTGGAATTTGTATCTGTGTGTTCATGCGTGTATGTCTGTACGCATTGTGCTGTATGAATGTATATGTATTCATGCCCATTTGTGTGTTACCGTGTGTCTATATGGTTATGTGTGAGTACCCTGATCATTTGTGCAAATAATTTTCTTTCGGTGTATGTGAGTTTTTGTATGAGCTTAGGTGAGTGTTCAAGTACCACTTGCATGTGTGGCTCTGTGCGAGTATGCGTGTGTGACATCTTATCTGTATGCACATTTGAGTGTGCACATCAATATGTGTCTTTAGGTGAGAGCCCATATATGTGTCATTCCGTGTGTATTTGCGATCATCTCTCTGTATCTGTTCTTATACCAGACTGCAATTTTTATTATTCTAATTTATTGTTCTAATTTTAATGAATTGCCTATAATTAGATTTGACCTTGGTGTTGTAGGAAACATTTCCCATCGTCGTGAAGAGATAAGCGTTTTATGAGCAACTCTTCTGTTGCAGTGATAGAATTTCTGTCTCTGAGAGAAAAGGCGTGAGTTCAAATCCCCACTGCCCCAGAGATAACATTTCTGAATATGTTTATTAGAAAATGTCTACTTGTGTTCTGTATGTGAAACAAAATGATATCAGGTATTCGAATACCAGAATTGATCCCATGTGCTCCAGAAAACTGAGACAAAACTATAGAATTCAAACCGGGACAATGCAAACACCAGTTTTGGATTAGGGGAATCAATGTTAATCATTTGTTAACAGAGCCAAGCGTGTCCAACATGTTTCAAAGGTATTATTTTGCATGGAAATGTTCAATCTTTGGACAGTAAGCAAGAAGCTGACTGTTCCTGTTAGTAACTGGGTTACATTACAGAGGACATCTACCATGAAAACTCTGCACAGGGAGCAAGAGGACAGACCATTCATCGTTCCCCTCCCCTCTGCTCCACGACAACTTATCTGTCGATTCTCTTTGGTGTGAAAGTGAAGATACATTCTGTCAACTCATGCGCTGGCGCAAGATCCCTGGCAGTTCCCCAGAAACAACGGTTACATTCAAACTGTTCTGCACTCTTTACGATTGGTATGTTCCAATCAAATTTAATTTGAAAGTGTCTTAAATTTACATTTCCAATTGGTGCAATGTGGCAGTTTAAAACTGACATGAATTTTATAAGAATGTCCAATCAGGGGAATCAAGAACACCAAGTTCAAAACTCGTGCTCTACCCTGGACATAAAATGGACATTGTCAGATTTTGTCACAGAGGGATTTAAGATGGACAAGGGACTTGGCGGAATCCTGCAATGAGTGAGCTTTACTCTGTCTCTGACCCAGGGTGTATCTGAGCAGAGAACATTAACTGCACAAGACACTTGTCCTAGACCTGTTAATAACCCACTTTAACTACAGAGATGGAATGTAAGTCAGAGTGAGAAACATTCAGTATTTAACTCACAACTGGAGGAAAAAGAAACTTTATTACTTCTGTTGAATTATTAAATGCAACTTTGAGATTTTTATTGACATGAATTAACAGTGTCCATCAGTGCAAGTGAAATGTTTACGAAACTCGGTTTACCGCTGGATTTATCGACTGTTCTGTTGATGATCTTCAATGGAATCGCTTCATGTCCCACCACACAGGAGTAAGAAGCACCGCTGGCCCACTCCTCCGCTGTAATGGATAACAGGCTGTAGATGAAGAAGGAAGTGTTGTCACTCTCTGCCATCACCTCGGTGTTCTTGTAGTTACTGGGATTCACCGGCTTGTCATTGTTTGTCCACTTGACGAAGATCTCTCGGGGGGAGAAACCTCTCACTAAACAGGTGAGGGAGAGAAACCTCTGAGCGGAGATTTCTTCTGTTGGTGGCAGGAGGACCGACACTGATGGCTCCAGCGGATTAATCACTGCAGAATATTTGAGACAAATATAAATCAATCAAAAACATCCTGAACCAATATCACAATTTCACTCAATATTAAAATATGCCATTTTTAATTTGGGATTTATTCACTTTCGTTTTCTAAAAGAGTACACATTCTGTTCAGTAAAAAAAGTAAAGTTTAATGTGAAAGTTGCCTCCATGTTTCCAGCCCACAACAAGGGCATTCTGTCCAACTGTCATTGCTGATGGTGACATCACAACCCAGGTTTCTTCCCACCTTATCTGACTTAATCAGAATACAATATCCTTTGGTCCATCTTTTTCTTAATCAGCTACTTAGTTATCCTGCCTTCAGATGCATCATAAATGCTCCCAACGGTGTTTGTTCATTACCAATCAAAGCCTGCCATTGATGTAACTGGATCTGGATTCCACATGGGATGCTGTGTGTTTTAATCTCACCGCTCACCTTTCTCCTTGTGGATGGAGTCTCTCAGCGGAGTCGGTAGATTCTGATGGTACACCACACATTCAAAAGTAACACCACTCAGCCAGGCTTCAGTAGAAATGTCTAATTTGCTGATCACGCTGTCGGGATTCTGTCCAGGCTGGTCAGCAATCTCGGTTTTCAGAGCTTCTTTTCTTGCTTCCAGGTCACGCTGACTCCAGATGGAAAATTGGACACAACGCAGGTTAACGTCACCGTCGCCTCCAGTAAGACTTGTTCGACTGGCGGTGGGAGGATTTTAACGGTGTTAGGGTGGCACTCGGTATCTTCTATGAAACAAAAATCAAAGTCAATGAAAAATGCCCCTTTATGATACAAACACCCAATCTTCAGATTACTTCTTCACAGGGTGAAGACACCACCTTCAAAATGGCAACTCCAACCATTGCTGAAACAATGCTTACTATTGTTGATGTATTTTGATTTGTGAAAGCATTTGTGATTACCTATGACATACCCTGTGTAATTATTCCGAAAGAACACTGGCTTTGTAACAAGTGAAAGCTGTGAAAAAAGTAAAATCATCGAAGATACCATGATGTAACCCATGGAATTACCTTTCTTTCAGAGTTTGTCTCTCACTTAAGACCATCTATTGATACTTGTGACAAGAGTAATCTGAATATAATGAGTTCATTTCCATGTTCATAACCCTTAGGTGCAAGTGCTGCTGGTCACGCTGACTGCCAAATCACATCCCAAATTTTGGACAAATTATAAGAAATAATAATTATTCTCTTTGCAGAGTTCTAAAGTGCTACAGGAGCAGTGAATATCCATGGAAATTCTGTTCATTATATTTAACGTGATCAAAAATACTTTGCGTTATTGGTGTGATGTCATTCTCTAATTTATGTCATTGTTCCTCGTGGGCTGAGTTTGGAGTAGATCTGAAAACAAGGCACTGAGTACAGCATTGGATATCGAGAAGGACACCCATCTCCTTAAGTCTTTCCCTCCATTCAGTTAGTTCATGACTGGTCTGTACTTTCACTTTATTTACCAAGCTGCATTTTTTAATTTCTTCATAGAGCAGGGGAGAAAAAAAAACAAACAAAAGCGTCTTAAATTAATCTACAAACGTGATGGAAATGTACACTAATTTTATAGACATCCACTACCCACTGTGTAAACATCGCCACCCCAAACCAGGCTAAATCAGCCTGTCTCGAGTTCCTCGTTCATTCATCCCTATTGTAGCATTCTTACCAGAATTTATTCTCCTGCCTCATCCACTACTTACAGAGAGCATCTTAAAGAGGCTCAGTGAGATCACGTTTATCCCAGTTCATCAAATGTGATACCCACTTGGTCTGTGGTCTGATCCCATAAATGAAGTTAAAGAGCTCAGTACCAGATAAAAATCGATGTCGTACAATGTCCAAGGCCAACAGGTCATTCCTGATCAGGGAGTGAAGCATTGAACGCATTTTGATTTATTTTCAAGTTAGGGTCACTGCATATTTTAACCACGTCATTTTGAGACCACAACATCATAAGATAGAGGATCAGAATAAGGCTGTTCGGCCAATCCAGAGTTTAGATCAGAATGATGCTGGAAAAGCACAGCAGGTTAGGCAGCATCCGACGAGCAGGAAAATCGACATTTGGGCTAAAGCCATTCTATGGTCTTCTCCCCACACTAAACAAGAACCGATCCATCTCTGGCTTGAATATACACAATGGCCTGGTCTCCACAGCCCTCTGCAGCAACAAGTTCCACAGATTCATCACCCTCTGGCTGAAGAAATTCCTCCCCATCTCAGTTCTAAACGGTGCCCCTTTGACCCTGAGACTGTGCCCTTGGGTCCTAGTCTCGCCTACCAGTCAAAACATCTATTTACATTCACTCGACCTCAGTCTCTCAGTATTTTCTATGTTTCAATTAGATATCTCTCCAATATCCCCCCTCCACCCCCAAACTTATCCTTGAAGCCACTACCAGGCAAGGATTCATCACTCTGAATGCTTCTCCCAGCATGGTCAGGCAACAAACTATTTAACAAACTATTTAACAAAGCTCACTGTCTATATATCTATCTTCAACAGAGAGGAAACATGCTTTTCTGACTTGCCAAAATGTTGAATTATGAGCAATGCTAATGTAACATTCAAACTGAAATGAGATACGTGACATGCTGGGAAATGAGAAGCTGTACCGTGCTGTTTACTACGCCTGATAAATTAGTGTGTTTGATTCACATCAGAGTTCAGAGTGATTTGTAGCTCTCTCAGTATGTGTCTCTTACCCTGGAGTGCGGTGATGTTTTTACTTTGAATGTTCTCTTCGTGAGTGACCTGGCAGGTATAGACTGCGCTGTTGTACCATTCACCATAAGGGACCATCAGCCGACTCGTCACCGAGAAGTTCCCGTTCGCCTCACACACGGGAGACGTGAAGAAGCCAGAATCCAAGCGTCGGCCATTTTTCAACCAAGTCACGTTGATTGCCTTCGGATGGAAATCGATGATTGAACAAACGACAGTTGCAAACTTGCTGCTTGCGATTTCTTCACTGGAGCTCACAGTTAGGAGAAGAGTTGGTGGGAGAGGACCTGTACCTTTAGGAAACACATCGCATAAATTATCTGATGAATTTCATAACAAATACAATCAGTTCTCATATATCAAGGTTTCTTGTGATTAATGGATACAAGAATCATAATTGTGCAGAGTGCTGGAGAAGCTGGGATCCACACAGAAAGATCATCAGGACAATGTGAAAGGCTAAAATTATAGGACACAGCAAGGGAGTCAAGGAGGCATAGAAACGATAGGCCGGTAACATCAGAAGGGAGATAGCAACATTGGATGGTATTCGTTTTAATGACAGAGTCTGATGATCAAGGCAGATGAATTACCGGCATAAATGAGGAAATGATGCTGTTGCTATCACGGAGACATATTGAGAGCGGGGCAGGAGTGGCTATTCAATTTTCCAGGATTTAGTGCCTTCAGGCGAGACAGGGAAAGATGGAAAAGGATGGGGGCAGGGGTTTGCGGCACGGAATGTTGCTTCTGTCACAATTCTGACAAGAGTATTTTAGGCTGTAAAGAGAAATGAAATCATAGATACCTCCTCGAACAAAGGCAAATGGACAGTACTTCAAAACCAAAATACAGCAAACATAACTACTGGGAGAGCACGATAGGCCTTACTATAGGTCCAAAAGACCAAGTGCAAATACATGGATAAATTTCAGAGATATGTAAATTAAATAGGGGAATGAGAAAAGAGGTTTTTAACTTCCTCAGCATAGGCTTGGATATTCATTTTGTCAAACGTTTAGAGGGAGCACAATTCTGAAAATGCCCCCAGGAGAATATTTAAACAAAGTATGTGTTAATACAGAGAATTTTAATCCAGACCTTGCAAGAGAGGGGTGAACCTGAATTTAACTTTTGGGAATGAAGTCGACCCAGTGGGTAAAACATCAATGGTGGTGCACTTTGCAGACAGTGATCGTAAATCAGTTGGATTTCAGATTGTACTGCAAAGGAATAGACATTGGCCCAAAGTTCTGAAAAGGGGAAGGACAATTTTAGTAAGATCAGGTAATGACTTAACCAGAGTGGACTGGAAGCTGACACTTATTGGTAAATCTGAGTCAGAGCAGTGTGAAACATTTAAGAAAGAGACAGGAAAATCATAGGGAGGACATTTCCCAGGAAGCCACTGAATGGGACCAAGAATGTAGCGTGCTCTGGACACCAAAGGGCATGGAGGGTGAGATAAGGAGAAACAAGGGAGGCTTCCTGTCTATACTGAAATCTCAAAACAATAGAAATTAGTATGGAGTACAGAACGTGCAAGGGGGAGTTTGAAAGACAAAGGAATTAGAAGAGCAAAAGGGACCATGAGAAAATAATAGGAGTCAAAATAAAGGAAAATATTTTAAAAGTTACAGGCTCATTCATAATAAAGAATTATTCGGGAAACAGTAATGCCCATTAAGTGTTATTATTGGAGTGGAGCCGGAGGATTAGGTTGTGGTCAAAACGAATGTGTTGTGTCAGTGTTCACTAGTAAGAGGGACAATGTGGGGACAGAAATCATGGAGGAGTGTTGTGATGTACTTTCAGAAATTAGGACACATGACGTGATGTTCTGTGTTGTCTTGCTAAATGAAAAGTGGTTATATTTCCAGGGCAGATGAAAAGTATACCAAGCGGTTGAGCGATGCAAGGGATGAAATAGTTGGGTCGCTAACAATAATTTAGAATTACTGTCTGGCCACAGCAGTTGTGCCAAGTGAGTGTAGATCAGCCAACGTTGCACTGTTACGCAGGACAAAGGAAGGGATAAATAATGAAAACACAGATCTGTCAAGCTAGTCTCAGTGGTAGGGAAACGATTGAAAAGTGAAATTAGTCTTCATTTGGAAGATAAATCAACAATTTTCAGCATAGTTTTATTGAGAGAAAGTCATGTGTAACAATTTGATAGTAGTTTTCAGAGAGATAACTCGATGTCCAGATGATAGCAATAATCAGAGCCAATGGGATCCGAGTTAATTTGACAGATTGGATCGAGAACTGGCTGAGTGATGGGAGCAGGGGATAATAGTCATCGGGTGTCTGGGTGACTGGGAATCTATGTCTCCTGGTGTTCTGTAGGGATTGGGGTTGATTTCCACGTTATTTCTCTTACATACCAATGATTGAGACTCAAATTTAGGAGGATTAACCAGTGAATTCACAGATGAAATGAAAACTGTCATGTTGGTAAGTCATGAGCATTATGGCTTTAGATTGCAGGAGGATATAAAAGGGTTGGTTGTATGTGAAGAGAAGTTGCAAATGGAAATTATTCTGGATAAATGTAAGGTAATGTAATTCGGCAGAAGAATCTGTGAGGTATGACATTTTGAATGGTGGAACCCTGGAAAGGCCTGAGGATCTTTGGTGCATGTACCCACCGATCCCCTATAGTACTGTGTCGTCTGGATAAAGAGACTAAGAAGGTGGGAGGATATTTGCTTTTATTAGCCTAGACATTGACAATGAAGAATCGGGAGATGATACTGGAACTTGATAGAACACTGGTTAGGCCATACTGAAGCGTTGTGTGCATGTTATCGAAGGAATGTGATTACACTGAAGGCAGTATTGATTAGATTTGCCAGGATCTTGCCTGGGTTGGAGGGTTTTAGTTATGAAACTAGATGAGATAGACAGGAGTTTTCCTTGAAGCAGAGGAGAATTAGGGAGAAGATTATCATGATGTCTAGAATTATTTTAGGCATAGACTGGGTAAACTGGATGAAACCTTTCCCCTTGATGGAGAGATCAATGCCTCAGGGGCACAGGGTGAAGGTAAGGCCAGGAGGTTCCAAGTGGATCTCAGGGGAAAACAAAATCAAACAGAGGGTGGTGTTAGCCTGGAGCTCAGCACCTATAAGTCATGTAGAGACTGAGCCCCTCATAATAAGTATGAAGTATTGAGATGCATCCTTGCAAGGGCAAGTCACACAAGGCAATGGATCATGTGCTGGCACATGAGACTGGAATAGTTAGGTGGCTGTTATTGATAGGCGTAAACTGGATGGATCAAAGGGCCTTTTTCCTGTGCTGTATAAGGGGATTCTGTGAAAATGGTTATAAATAATGCCTTATTCATATTAATGCCAGATGCTCTGTTTATCTCAGTTCCCACAATACGTACCTGGACATGGCATTTCTTTGCTCTTGTGTGACCCGCTGTGTTGAACCTCACAGTAGATTTTGCTGGGGCAATCTACCGCTGACCCGGGCAGGGTTAACTGGCTGCTCAGGGTGTAGGTTCCCTTCTTGTTTCTCACTGATGGGTAAGTCTTCAATCCACCATTCGTGATTAGCACCCCACCTTTCTTCCAGGTTACCTTGGTGACTTCTGGGGAATAGTCCATCACCAAACAACCAAAGATTGTCGAACCGGTGTTGTGCTCCTCACAGGAGGAGACCAGGCCATAAAGCGTGGGGGGAGATGGTGTCTCTACAATAGAATGACCAATTGAGCATGTTAGTTTCTGTTAATTTGACCTTATCAGTTACTCAAATGTATCCTCAGCTGTAACCGTTTGCCAGTATGCTCCCGCTGAAGTCTACAGCATAACTGGAGTTTATTTTTGTTTCCTACCAGTTGCTGATCATGATCATTGGTTCCCTCTTGAGAAACATGCCCTCGACCTTGACCATTGCCATATCATTTAGGAAGAAGAACATCCTGATCCCACCCCAGTAACTGTTTGAAGATCTCACCAATTGACACTTTCATTGGATTGCTGTGAAGAGCAGAGAAGTTTCACAAAATACAAACCAAGGAAATGCAGATTCATCGAAATTCTACAGTGTGTGCAAACAGGCCATTTGGCCCAACAAGTCCACACCCACCCTCTGAAAAGAAACGCATCCAGACCCATTCCTCTACCCTATTATGCTACGGTTAACCCTGACTAATGCATCTAACCTCCCAATCACTGAACACAACATTTGCAATTTCCCCAGCTTGTACAGATTTGGACTGTGGGAGGAAATGCACACAGATATGGGGAGAAAGTGCCAACTCCACACAGACAGTTACCCGAGGCTGGAATGGAGCCAGAGTCCCTAGCACTGTGAGGCAGCAGCGCTAACCATGGAACCAGCGTGCCGCCCCACTAGGTACCGTGCTGCTGGAAATACCCAACAGCTGGCAGTACCCCCGGAGAGAAATCAGAGTGAATCATAGAACATAGAACATCACAGTGCAGTGCAGGCCCTTCGGCCCTCGATGTTGCGCTGCCCTGACATACTAATATGAAGCCCATCCCACCTACACTATTCCATGTACATGCATAGGCCTGTCCAATGACAACTTAAATGTACTTAAACTTGGCGAATCTACTACCATTGCAGGCAAAGCACTCCATACCCTTACTACTCAATGAGTAAAGAAACTACCTCTGCTATCTGTCTTATACCTGTCTCCCCTCACTTTAAAGTTGTGTCCCCTCGTGTTTGCCGTCCCCATACTTGGAAATCAGGTCCAGTGAGCCTTCCTCACTTATCAATGTAAGACAGAATGTTCTCTCTGGGAGGAAGGTCACTGCAGCAGCAGCAGCACAGGCAGGAGCTGAGCACTGGGGCGGGGAGGATGGCTGTCACGGCTGAACTCAGGCCAATTGGCTGGAAGTTGAAACATCTAATTTACAATTATCTGAATTCTGGAGGCCTCTGAAAAATGGAGGACCATTAAGGTTCAGAGACTTTGGAGTGTTACAGCTGAGTATTTATGTAAATATGATTTGAGAAATGAACAAGTAATCTTTAACTTTAATAACTATCAAACTGATACGCAGTTCACCACCAAACCTCATCTCTCAGACTAACCACTGCACTTACTCTGCCTAGACCTAAATTTCCACTCACATTGACAAACCCCACCCTGCTATACACCCATTCATGCCCGGAACACACAATCCCCTATCACACAAAACACATCCAAGGCAATCCATATTGACAGTGTAGCTGAGCAGAGAGATCTCGGTGCCCATGTACACAGATCCCTAAAAGTTGCCAGCCAGTTTGATAGAGTTGTTAAGAAGGCATACTTTGTGCTGGCTTTCATCGATAGAGGGACTGAGTTTCAGAACCACGAGGTTAGGTTGCAGCTGTACAAAACTCTGGTGTAGCTGCACTTGGAGTATTGTGTACTGTTCTGGTCGCCACATTATAGAGAGAATGTGGAAGCTTTGGAAGAGTTCAGAGGAGGTTTACCAGGATGTTGTTTGGTATGGCGGGAAGGTTTAATGAGGAAAGGATGAGGGTCTTGAGGCTGTTTTTGTTTGAGAGAAGAAGGTTGACTTAATTGAGACATAAAAGATAAACAGAGGGTGGACAGTGAAAGTCTTTTTCCTTGAATAGTGATGGCTAGCAGGAGAGGACATAGATGACAGATGTCAGAGGTTGTTTCTTAACTCAGAGAGTGGTAGGGGCATGGAACGCACTGCCTGCAACAATAGTACACTCGCCACTTTAAGGGCATTTAAAAGGTCATTGGATAAACATATGGATGAAAATGGAATAGTGTAGGATAGATAGGCTTCAGATTTTTACACTGACCTGTGGAATCATCGAGGGCTGAAGGGCCTGTACTGCACAGTAATGTTCTATATTCTATATTCCAGATGGACATATGATCTCAATTCCTTTCAGTCATTTACACTCCTGCCGCCCTGTACCTGGTCCATGGTGAACCTGGCCCTGACTGGACCTGACACCATCATTTCCACAACCTCTGACAAAAGCCCACTACCCAAGACATGACCTCAGCCCTTGATCACTGACCTCTCATCTTACCCAAGACAACCTGTGCACATTGCATCCTAGCTCCTTTGGCATCTGTGCTTTACAACCTACCATTTTGCCAGACTCTGAGCTTTGCATTTTGACAACACGTCCACCTGTCACTTCATTACAGTGACCTTCCACCCCCTGAAACATCCTGGCACTCTGCCCATCTCTACACTAACCAGCCTGGCATCCTGCCCACCTCTCCATAAACCAGCCTGGCAAAGACAGACCTCCTGCATTTCAGCTCAAACTACCCCTCACCTACCAAGCACAATTCGACCAAATTATCCTGTGACCATTACCATTTCCCTTGATGCCACCTTGCCAGACAGAGTGCACGCAAGCTTACCCAGCAGCCAGCCTACCAGCCTACCAGCCCAAACTCTCCCACATGCCCAATCTAGCCCCTCACTTGCTCACCACCTTCCAACTTTGAGCCTATCCACCATAAAGTCAGTGAGACATAAAGTCGTACAGCACAGAAACAGTTCCTTTGGTCCAGCCCATCCATGCTGACCAGAGTTCCCAAATTAAACTCATTCCACTTGCCTGCCTTTGGTCCATATCCATCCAGACCGATCCAGTTCCTGTAGCTGTTCAAATGTCTTCTCAATGTGGGACCGATCTCTGCATTTACCACTTCCTCTGGCAGTTCATTCCAATGTTTTGGACAATTACAACATGAAGCCCTAACTCCTGCACTCAGTGCTCTGACCAATGAAGGTACGTGCGCCAAACACCTTCAACACACTAGGTACTTGAGACAACGCTTTCAAGAATCTATGAGTCTTGAATCTATGAATTTCTGTGGTGGAGAATTCCAAACGAATTCACCATTCTTGTGTTGAACAGTAAACAATCAGGTTCAATGTTATCAGTGTGTTGGGAAGATTGATGAGCAGCAAGATTAATGATGATCCCATGAATGGAATAGCCTTCTAGAGAGGCCGAGATGCCTTCTTCAGCTTCCATTTTGCATGCTGACATGTCCCTTCGGCAGCATATTCCAAAATTGTGATCCTTGAGGATAAGGGCACACATGCATGTGAAGCTTTCCTCCAAATCAGACTTCAACTTAACTCTCAACTATTTCCCTGCCCGTTTCCTCTTCCTCAATCACAGCCATGGGACTCACTTCCTAACAGCGCTGTGAATGTGCTAATACCACACAAACTTCAGCAATTCAAATAGACTGATGACAACTGGTTTCTCAAGGCGATATAAAAAGTCTGACACTTCCACACCTGTCTCGAGATTCAAACAACCACTAGAAGAATTGAAAATTATTTGAGGCACTTGTGTGTCTACACAAGATGACATGATTTCCTTTTTTTAAAAATCACACAACACCAAGTTATAGTCCAACAGGTTTAATTGGAAGAAAACTAGCTTTCGGAGTGACGCTCCACTATCACCTGATAAAGGAGCGTCGCTCCAAAAGCTAGTGTGCTTCCAATTAAACCTGTTGGACTATAACCTGGGGTTGTGTGATTTTTAACTTTGTACACCCCAGTCCAACACCAGCATCTCCAAATCATGGTTTCCTTTTGAGTGATTTGACTGTGTTTTCACTGAATGAACAGAGCTATTTCTTAATCATATAATAGGAATGAAGCTTCCCTCATTTTTAGCAACTGCTGAAAATGTATTGCTGGAAAAGCGCAGCAGGTCAGGCAGCATCCAAGGAGCAGGCAGCATCCAAGGAGCCCTTCCTGAAGAAGGGCTCATGCCCGAAACGTCGATTCTCCTGCTCCTTGGATGCTGCCTGACCTGCTGTGCTTTTCCAGCAACACATTTTCAGCTCTGATCTCCAGCATCTGCAGTCCTCACTTTCTCCTCATTTTTAGCAAGGCAATCACACATTATATTTCTTGATTCCAGGGAAGTATAGTGTTAAATTAATGAAATATGATGATTGGGATGTTTCAATTGGAAATTGTCAGATATTTAAACTTTCATGAGCAATTAATCCCAGCCTCATTGTGTCACAGTACTCACAGGAATGTCTTTCAGAAATGGTGTCTCCCTTTGTTATGGGCAGTCGAATCAGTAAATCTGGGATAGTTTTTGCTTGTTAAACAAAGGTGTTAAAGAGCTTTAGCCAAAGGGAGACCTGTGGATTGAGCTCACAGATGCACCATGATCTAAGTAAGTGGGGGAACAACTAGAGGGGCTGAGTGCCCTCCTCTTGTTCCTACCTTCCTATCATTGTGTCATTCATTAAGCTAGCACTGGCCGTGAATACTTCTGATTAAAATATTTCGATAAATTAATTGTTTCACACATGCTTTAAAAAAAACTTCTGTTGATTATTTGGAACGGGATCACTGACATTCTCTATTTGAGTGATCAAAATAACTTCCACCCAATTACAGCAGCCACTGCACTCTGCAGTGTGTTGTTACTTCATAATAGTTTCTTGTGAAACTACAGCTCGAGATCAGGGCACTCAAATTCAATAATATCTCTGAACATTTGCAATTTGTTCAAATGCATCTTTCTCTGAAGAACGTGTTTAATCGAACAGAACGTTTTTCAATGAAACAACAAACTTTAAATGCTAGAAAACCAAAATAAAGACAGAAACGTCTGAAGAAACTCAGCAGGTCTAGCAGCTCCTGTGGAGAGAAGGCAAGGTGAACCTTTCCCATCCAGAGACCCCCTCTTCACCAAATTGTTTTCATGTTTTTGGCACAAGAGCTCACACCCGTTGAGATAAACAGTGATTCCGTTGGCTTGACTCCTGTTGGAAAAAGGATTCTTAGCAGAGGTACTGGATGGTCTGAGATAGCAATGGAAGACCAACTGAAAAGCTATCACCATCTGCTGCTGCAAGTGTTGGATTCAACGGAACCCCCACAGTACTGAACTATCAAATTCAGCTACAGCACTGGTTTAATATAAAGTAAAACAGCCTAAGCAAAATCTCATCAAATATACTTTGAAAATGATTCATTCGGGATTAGTTATAAATGATATTGTTAGAACAGCAAGTCAAAAGCTGGGATTTCTTTGAGCACTTACTCCATTAACCCCATCTAGCGATGCCCAAAAGCTTGTGAACAAATATTGATCTGGAAAAAGCTGCTAACCACCAAAATTCTGTTTAATGTCTAAGAGACACAAGTCAGGACAGCGATTGAATAGATTTCACTGGCCTCTGTGAGTGGAATTCCAACAAACACCCAAACATCTCAATCTGCTTTCTTGTACTGAAGTAACCTGATAAGAGATGGTGTTACATACCTCTCTAACAGGTTGTAAGTGAACACAGGCCACCTGGCACAGAATCAGGGACCCTACCACAACATCACAACAGACCTGAACACAATGAGCTCGACACTATCACGGAGAACACAGCTCACCTGTTTTGACAGTTTATAAACCATGTTAGTTATTAACACCTTCCAACAACCAGGGATTGTTCCAGAATGTTAGTACAATGAAAGTAACATTTCAACGTTTATCCAAGAATACTTTGACAGCTGCTCCAAATTGTTCAAACTCGATGGGAACTACAGAGCAATAAAACTAGGAATTGCATTGCCATCAATTCACTGTCACTAGATTCCAACCTCGAACTCCCTTCCTCTTTCCCCTGTGAATGTTGCTGCACCAGACGGTCTACTTAGTTTGAAAAAGATTATAATGTTTTGAAGTGTAATAAGACCATTGCTGATAATAAGTTTTCAAATAATAAGATGCAAAAAAAAATCTGATTTTACATAGTGCCACGAAACATCTCCTGCATAACTGAGGCACAAAGAAAATCTGCAGCATATTTCCCTCTGCCTCGCTCAATCAAATATCTCTTGTTGTCAACAACCAATTTCAAATCTCTTGCTATCTGCCTTTTGATCCTGAAACGTTCGTTCTGATTGGAACAACTTAGTCAGGGCTCTCAATTCTGAGGCACCTAATCAAATATTGTATTTCTGGCAGATAAAAGTGGTTTTGAAGCGCGAGATAAAATTGAACTGTCTGAGATTCAGGTATCCGAACTGGACAATTTATAAATGGTCAGGACCGTGGACAAGTTAGTCAGAGATAGCACTGAAACAAACTGTACAACAGACTTAATCCCAGAGGATACATTGCTCAACTCCTCACATCAAATATATTCACTGTAATTGAATATTCATCAGAGGAACTAACCAGTGGATTAATGTGAACGAGAATGTGTTCACAATGAACATAAATAACCACTGAGTTCATAAACTTAATAAGTCATTGTATTTAACAAAATTATTGAGGTGGGAAATATCGCCAATTAAAGCACAGATCTGGAGGAAATGGATTATTCTCTAAATTATTTTTACATATTCTTAAAACGTTCCTCGAATTGTGGAGATTTTGCATGCACTGCATAAACAATACTGCATTCCAGTGTGGAAAGCATTTCTGTTGAAGGAATTAGGGCAAGGTTATTTTCTTGTTAACTGCTTGTAATGAACTAAAATGTTGAAAAAGGTATGAATTGAAAACATGCTTCTGTCTGGAGTTGCCCACTTTAACGGATGTCTAAGTAAATGTGGGCACTGCTGCCTCACAGATCCAGGTACCCAGGCTCGGTTCCAGCCTCAGGTGACGGCCTATGTGGAGTTTACACAATCTCCCCTGTGTCTGTGTGGATTTCCTCCCAAAATCCAAAGATGTGCAAGTCAGGTGAACTGGTCATGCTATATTGTCTATAGTGTTAGGTGCATTAGTCAGGGGTAAATATAGGGTAGGGGAATGGGTCTGGGTGGGTTATCTTCAGAGGGTCGGTGTGGACTTGTTGGGCCAAATGGCCTGATACATACTGCAGGAAATCTAATCTAAATGATTGTCACACTGAACTAATGTGAGCAGATTCCTTCAGATCGCTACATTGCAATAAATCGATCAAGTATATTAATTAAAATAAATATTACTCTATTTTCAGTGTTTGAATAAACAATGTGCTCTGTTATCCTCTAGTTCATGTCTTCTGCAAATTTGTGAACTCTGCATACGCCTGAACACATCGATGTAAAATGAATTTTCTGCGTTTGCAGCAAGTACTCCCATGGTTTTAAGAGGAGAGTTCCTACAGTATGGAAACGGGCCATTTGGCCCAACAATTCCACACTGACCCTCTGAACAGTAAGTAGACCACCCAGACCCATTCCCCCTAATTTATATTTACCCCTGACTAATGCACCCTAACCTAGACATCCCTGAACACTATGGCTGTGCTAAACTGCACAATCACCTGACCTGCACATCTTTTGGACTGTGGTAGGAAACCACAGCACTCGAAGGAAACCCACACAGACACAGGGAGAATGTGCAAACTCCACACAGGCAGTCACCCGAGGGTGGAATCAAATTTGGGACCCTGGCGCTGTGAGGCAGCAATGCCAATCACTGAGCCACCATGCTGCCCTGGAGTTCATGAGTGGATTACTTTAATTAATTCGAAATTTGGTTGGTCACATAATTCACTATAGCAGTTGTTTCCCGAAGAATGACTCTTCAGTTGATATTTTGTTGTAAAATGTAACTATTTATTTAACATGCACAGATTGGGAACACCTAAAGCACTGTGCAGGTTAAATAATTCAGTTAATGTTTTATTTTTATCCTGCAAATCCAGTTTAATCAGGGACATAACAATTAATTAACTCAAGTTATATGTGAAACTGATCAAAGCAGTGAAACTGATCTGTTCTTCATAGAATTGAGCAGAATTTCCAAATGGTCTTTGCCAATGATCTTTTCCAGCCAGAAAATATGTATGTAGTGTACAGGGGAATTGAAAGGTGTTTCTTGATCAATTATAGCACAGTCATGGCATTTTTGCTCAAGAGCAAGAACTATTAGAACATTAGACTTTTGAAATTCTATTTATATTTCTCTATGACTTGTAAACTGCTTAAAGACAGACCTTGTGATTGAACTAGATAGTTGAGTTTCGAATTTGGATTGTAAAGCATGGATTAGATTAATCCTTAATTATTTATTTTAAGTAAAAATAGCACCTGAAGGTATCTGTTTTCCCTTCATTTCTAAAACCTGTGCGATTTGCCTTTCACTTTATAATAGACTTTATGAAATTTTAACTCGCATGCTGATTGCATTGAATGAGGAAAGAGCAGTTCACTGTCACCAACCGTGTTAACATTGCAAAAACAATGTAGAAACCAGAAACGGTTTCCCAAATATAACACATTTAATGTTACCCAAGCACAGTCCCTCCTCAACAGATCAACGATCACCAGATCACAGCACGGTATGTTTGCAGCAGAACTAGCTCTGCAAACATTTTCAACAGAACCAAGAACATGATGTCACCTCACAAATAAAACCAAATTGAAGTCTAACAAAGCTGCTCAGAATCAAGCAAACTAATGATTAAATTGAATAGAAATAACAGGTCATAATAGCAACCTTGTTTGTGAGGGGACTTAACACTTAAAGCTGTAACGTTTCTGGCAATAGTTCAATTTATTTCTAACCTGCACACCCTTCCTGATCATGACAATCTTGTGCAGTGCACAGTAGAGTGGGGTTGAAGGCATATATTGATTAATCACCTCATGGTCAAAACAAAATTACTGAATGGACAAATATTACCACATTATAATTTTAAGTTAGTTTCAATTACGTAATCTGATCAATTCTGCAGTTTCAGATTTAGGTCCCAAATTTTATTTTGAATGAGGCTACTTAAAACAAAAGTCAGTTCGTTTACAATTAGAACTGAGTTTTTTTTTAAAGTCAATCCATTAAAAACTCGGTTTTTTTTCATTTCTCACACATCTGGGTTTCTGCCTTAAGTTGTTTTTCAGACCGTTACAAATGGATGTCATGTTTTCAATCAAGCAGAGAAAAATGTGTCATATAAGTTTAACAAATGCAGAAATGATTCATGAAAAACAAAAGAACTTCACAAATATTGGTAATGAAAAGTAATCCAGAGAGTCAATCTCCTCACCAGAAAGAAAACATCGATTCAGAAAGCATGAAAACGCAGATCAATTTCACAAACTGAATAAGAATCCAATCAACTCAATTCAACAGAATCAAGGAAAATAAAATCAGAATCCAATCAACTTAAAACAACAGATTTGAATGAAACATAATCAGAATCCAACCAATTCAATTCAACAGAATCAAATAAAACAATTTCAAAAGTCAATCAACACAATTCAACAAAACCAAGTAAAAACAAAGTCAGAATCCAATCAACACACTTCAACCCGAATCAACTAAAACAAAGCCAAAATCCAATCAACTCAATTCAACAGAATCAAGTAAAACAAACTCCGAATCTAATCAACAGAATGCAATATAGCACCGCAAGAAACTTTGATGACAGTTTCTAACCTGCTTGTCATCAACAAAATTAACAAAATAAATGAGAAAATATAATCATGGTAAGAACATATATTCAAGAAATGAATAATGATATTTTAGCATATTTTAGTCATGTTTGGTAATATCTTGAACATCTTTGAATTCGTAGCATTTGTTGTTGATAATAAAACTCACAGTCAGGGTGTCACTGACATTAAACATTATTTATAGCTGACTGATTAAGAGACATTAGGTGTTTCAAGTAACCCAGCCACATAGAATGTCCATCTGATCAAAAAAAAGAGATACACTGAGCAAATGACTCCATCATCACCATTTTAACTATTTGCTGAGCCTTAATTGAAGTCTATAATCAGTCTGAACAAAAATCAATCCAAACCAAACCAAACTCAGCACAGAATCTGAGTTTCATTTAATTCAGAAATTAGTCACATGAATAGAAAGTTTTTAAAAAGTCACTATGAATGTTCAAAGTTCTTACCTGAAGTCACTGTCACCATGGTCCCTTGGCCCCAGTAATCAACAGCACCCCAGCTATCACCCAACAGTAATAGATGGCGGTGTCCTTCGATCTTCAGGTCAGTCATTTTCAACGAGAAAATGTTGTTTGAATTGTCTTTGGACGCAGTAAATCGACCCTGAATCGCTGGTGTATATTTATTGCTGGATGAACTATGGTACCAAAGCAGCCACTCCAGACCCTGGCCGGGAACCTGGCGGACCCAGTGCATGCTATAGCTGCCAAGATCGAACCCGCTGGTTTTACAGGTCAGTGTCAGGCTGCTTCCGGGATGGCCAGTCTTTGCCTCTGGCTGGGTCAAAACAATCCTCCGACTGGACACCTTTAAAAAAGACAAGAAATAAACCATGAGCATTACTTTTACATTCCTGAGGTAGACTAACATTGAGACAGCAACAAAGACAGACTTAAACAAAAAAAACACTCACATGATAAGAAAGTCAGTAATAAACTGAGAAAAATTGTCGACACAATCATTCTGATAACTTCTGGGAAGCGGTTCTGTCAAGATCTTTCTAAACAAAGCCGATCCCGGAGTGTTGAATTACGGTCCAGTGCCTAGGATTTATATGGCCATCGGAAAGGGCAGGCTCACAGCTTCCGCCTGTTGGTTTCCTGCTGGAGGCTGAGACTGGATCCTGGTCTCAGCTTGCACAGCCCCAACACATGGGCTCATGTACTTACCAGGTTACGCTTAAACATGGATATATACACATCTTGGGATATTTATTTTGCTGAATAGCTTCTTTGGGAGTGTTTTTTTTTAATGGTGGAAGTAAAATTGAGTACCTTCAGGTCTATTTCACATGATAGTTACAAGTATTTTGTTTTAAAATAAATCCATTCGGAAGTTACCTCCCTTTATTTCTACATTCATTCACAAACAGATAAAACTAAAATCAAAGTTCAAACATATTACTAGCTAGTAAAACAATTGAGTTTTTTTCCCCAGGACACTGCCAGTCTCTGTCCCACTACAAAATAACATGTAATTCATACTAAACATTTCAAAATTCAATTTAGGCAACTGAATACAGAGCGTGTCCAAAGTGATTATATTCAGAATATTCAATTAGAAGTTAACTCCCTTTAATTCTACATTCCACCACAAGCAGATAAAGCTAAAAAGAACTTCAATCATATTATTAACCAACAAAATGAGTGACTTTATTTTTGCTGTCACTCAACGTCTCTCTCACTTTACAAAATAACATCCCATTTCTAATCTGCGTTTCTAAATTCCATTTAGGCAACCTAATATGGAGCAGGACTAAAGTGATTATGTTCAGAATGTGAGTGGATATCACTAAACAGCTTGGACCCGGAGATTAGAAGCACCTCCTTACATTGCAGAATGTCTCTCCTTGCATCTTTTTTTCAAATTTTTTAAAATGCATAGTAAAGGAAAGCTGTGTGCCTGAGAAACAAAAAGTGAGTTGGCAGTGATACATAACACCTAGGTAAACTTTTGAAAGAGCATCTAATGAACTAGAACAGGACAGTCCATACGTTTTTTTAAAAAAAATCCTCAACATCTAAACCATTGCAGGTAACTGTCTGGGTACATCAGGAGTGTTTGGTTAAATTAGAGAGTATTACAATAATCATTACCACGAATGTAGGTTATAAACAGTACATTTCTCTGCTCACTGATAGCTCTGACAGGGGCAGTTAACTCATAAAAATAAGCAGAAATTCGCTGTTACACGACACCAGTGTTAACCATGTATAAAGGGCCCACTCAGTTTTAATGAGATAAATGAATCAGAGAATGGTGTACCAAGTGATGTGAGTTTGAACCAATTCAAGTTTGTTAATTTACTTTGAGATGATAACAAATGTTACTGCAATGTGGGATTTTGGATCCATTAACTTCATATTCAGGAGCTTTAAAGATACTCAATAAACAGGCTGAACTAACCAGAATGTCATTGCATTCAATGTCCTGTTTCTGATAGTCATACAGTGAATGCTGTATTCAGTGACTTTCCTTTTTAAAGAAGAAATGCCAAGTGAAATGTATCCATTGTGAGTAAATGGGAAAATATAGTTTGTTTGGTAGGATTTTACTTTAGTTGATTCATTTTCCCTTTAATCGGCCAGATACAATAGTTGGCAGCAATTAAGCTGACTGCAGAAAAGGTCCTTGAGTTCCCAGGTTCATTTACTGGAAGCAGGTGGAGTTTCTGCAGGGGATCAAAGATATTTTGTCTCACTGTTGACCAGTTGGTGGAAAGCAAACTGCAAACCATAACCACTGCCTCTGCAGAAACAAATCTACTCAGCAACAATACTGGAGAAAAGTTTATTTTTCAGTTGTGAAACTTGGAGAACTAGTCCCTCCTCTCATTGAAGGAAATATTCGCAGAGTCTCAGACACAACCTAAACATCAACAGTTCATTCGAGGATCACTGCAGCACTGTTTAATATTGAGAAAAATTGATAAATAGTCATAGAGTCATGGAGTGAGACAGCATGGAAACAGACACTTCAGTCCAACCAGTCCATGCCAGTCATAATCCCAAACTAAACTAATCCCACCTGCGTGTACTTGGCCCATATCCTTCCAAACATTTGATATTCATTTACTTATCCAAATGTCTTCTATAGGTTGTAAGTATCCACCACCAGATCATCCCACACACAAACCATTCTCTGTATAAAAAGCTGCCTCTGATATCGTTTTAAAAATTTTTCTCCTCTCATTGTAAAACATGTTCCCTATTGTTGAAATCCCCCACCATAGGGAAAATACAACAATGTCTGGGTCAAAAATTGAAAACAATCCCAGCTCCAAACATTTACAAAATATTACTATGGATCTTCCTTGAGTCCAAAAAAGATTGTCCCCTTTGATCAATGATTTGTAAAATTTATTCGCGTATCTAATGTGATGGACGTTTTCAAATAACTTCTGAAATGCAAGTGGTTCACATCAATCGTATTAAAGTGACATTTCGTGTGTTACCCCACACACAAAAAAAACAAGTTTGTTGACATGAGTTGCTCTGAGGAAGTCTACGATGAATTCTTTTATCAAACAAAATCATTTCCAGTGTTGTGAGGGCTTGTCTATCTTCTGTGCAATGGTCTGAATTTTGAAGTTGTGTCTGACTGCAGATGAAACTGGCTGCTCTGGGTAAAAGTACAGTTTGCGCCTTTCACATTGTTAATGTATATTGCTGACTTTAGTTGAATAAAGGGATGTTGCCCCAGGCATCGTCTGGCACCATTAATTAGACCATTAATTTCCACATCGCTCGCCAGAGGATCAGGTGGAGTTTATTGATATGTGATATTTTTGAAACGAAAGCTTCGTACATTTCCAGGATGAATCATGTAAATTAGAGCCATTCACCTTTCCACTCATGGCTTTATAAACTTATATGAGGTCACCCCCCGAACTCTCACCCTCCAGTGAAACAAGTTCCAGTCTATCTGGATTTCCAACGGTAACTTTGTTCCCTCACATTCTGCTGTTAAAGATCCTCCTGCCACCCCAGGCCACAGAGAGTGTCCCTTGATACTAGTTCAAAGAAATGAAAGGAACTTGTCCCAGCATATTGTTCAATTTTATTTGGTTCAAACACCATAAAAAATAAATGTTCATGTCATTGCTGATTTATGGGAGAATTCCGTTTACACAGTATCTGCTGAAATACCTGCAGTAACATCCTGAATCTGGTTCGCAGGTTCACCTGTTGCTCACAAATGCAACCAGACATCAGGGAACAGTGTGTGGGATATAGGTAAAGTAGTGTTACTTCTGCAATTATAATTACTTATACAAAGTAAATGAACTCACACCAGTGTGTAATTGTTTCAGCCAAGAGCTGAGTCAACAAGAATGGAAACTATATAGAGGAAATACATAATTGTTTTTGTATTCACTAAAATTGTATGCAAGAATGAAACGTGACTGCAAAACAATGGTAGATATTACAGACGAATAGATAAGATGCTGTGAGGGGAGGGAGTTAAGCTAGATATGCCTGTACAAACAGTAGGTATAAACATTTGTTTCCCACTTTTACTGAAACACAGGAACAAACCCCAATTAAAAGGGTCATAAGGATCAGTATGGTAGGGGAGGCACAGATGGAGGGAATAGATAATAGTGAAGAAAGGATATGCCTAACAATGGGCCACAGCGGGATGAGGTCAAACAGCCTTGTGAGGCCAGAAATAAGCATTTGTCACAGACAAGGAGGGCGCCGGTCTTAGGGAAGTGGAAGATGTAAACAGGGGAGGAGCAATGACATAAAAAAATAGAAACCAAATTACATAAATATTGTGTATTAGTTGAATTCAGTGTGTGTGTCCCTGCCTTGTGGACAGTGGACATCACACCGTCTTGCAAGAGTAAAATAAAGGGCACCACTGATTCAGATTTTGTCTCGGACTGAAATTATTGAAGTGTGTGAGCTTTGTTTCTCACAAGTGAACATCGTCCACACCCAGCCCTCCACCCTTCCCTTCTGTACGTTTCACTTTGTGAAATCCGTGTTGTCAATAATCAGTTAAAAGAAAGATTTTTAAAAACTTTCTTAATTCATCTTGCTGATCTTGACTGAGTAAAGGTATGTTGCTGTCAGCGTTTCTGGGGAACATGTCTGCATTTTTTTCATGTCAGTTTACAATGATATTAAGTCAAGAATTGTCAAAACGTCCTGAGAAACAACGTTTAGAAATGGGTGTTCTGCCCCTACTTTTTTCCCCATAAGCCAGGATTTACAGCATTGGAGATCATATCTATGTTGATAATGGATTAGACCCTACACAATGTTCCCGAATGTTTACTTCAAGTGCTATCACCTGCAGGGTTATGGACAACATGCTATAAAGTGGGTGTTGGCTGGAAGGTTCTGTTTTCACATGATACAGGTGTAATGGGCGAAGTGATCTCTCTCTGTCGTGAAAACTTCATCTTTCCTCAATTCATCTTTCCTACTTTGTCTCGTTCAGAGGCTCTAATTCACATGATTCATACCGGAAATATTCCAAGCCTTCGGTTCAATGATATTAATAAACTCCACCTGACTCTCCGGCTAGCGATGTGGAAATTAATGGTCTAATTAATGGTGCCAGACGATGCCTGGGACAACATCACTTTATTCAACTAAAGTCAGCAATACACATTAACAATGTGAAAGGCACAAACTGTACTTTTACCCAGAGCAGCCAGTTACATCTGCATTCAGATACAAAATTCAGACCATTGCACAGAAGATAGACGAGCCCTCACAACATTGGAAATGATTTTGTTTGATAAAACAGTCCATCCTAGACTTGCTTAGAACAACTCGTGATAACAAAATTGCTTGATTTTTTTTGTGTGGGGTAACACATGAAATGTTACTGTATTCCGACTGATGTGAACCATTTGCACTTCAAGTTATTTGAAAACGTCCTTCAAAAAAAGATATGGGAACAAATTTTAGAAATCATTGATCAAAGGGATTTTTTTTGGACTCAAGGAAGATCCATAGTGATATTGTGTAAATGTTTGGAGCTGTGATTGCTTCAAATTTTTAACTAAGACATTGGCATACAGTGGACAACATCACAATTTGCTGTAACATGAAACTCGCAACCACTGAGAACCATCGCCTGATGGTTCAGAATTTAACAAGGACCTCGCAAGGTTCGTGGAATGGACCGACGAGTGACACATGAAAATTAACAAAGGCATTTCTGAAATGATTAATTTAGCTAGGAAGAATGTAGAGGCTTCACATCTCTGTTTGCATTTCAATATACTATAAATTACTTTTCTATTATATCCTAAAATACTCGAGTCTTTGTTCATATTTAATACACTCTATCTTGTTCCGGGGTTAAGATAGTTTCTTTATTTATTTCACTCAAGACTGGATGCTGTACTTTTGCCTCAGTATTGACCAAACTCGGTTTGGTGCCAGCTTATATCACTTGAGCTGCTTTTTCAGGAAGTGAATCTCTCCACCTGTTAAGTCAAAATAATCTGTTCATGCTTAGATTGAAATAAATCCTATTAATATCATCCCAAATTCAGACTCGTTATTTTGTATTTATTCATTGGAATTGAACAGGAATATGACTGGCTGTTCTTGGTGGAGTGGGAGGGGGAGTTAAAGTGTTCAGCCACAGGGCCGTGGGGTTGGTTGGCACGGGTGTCCCAGAGATGTTCTCTTAAATGATCTGCAAGTTAGTGTCCTGTCTCCCTGATGCAGAGGAGACCACATCGGGTGGAACAGACACAGTGGATGACATTTGTGGAAGTATAGATAAGTTTCTGTGGGATGTGGAAGGATCATTTGGGGCCTTGTCGGAGGTGAGGGGGAGGTGTGGGCGCAGGTTTTGCACTTCCTGTGGTGACAGGGGAAGGTGACAGGGGTGGGGAGTGGGCTGGTGGGGGGCATGGACCTGACGAGGGAGTCGTGGAGGGAATGGTGTCTCCGGAATGCAGATAGGTGTAGGGAGGGAAATATACCCCGAGTGATGGGGTCTGTTTACAGTGGTGGAAGCAGCAGAGGATGATATGATGTATGCAAGGTTGGTGCGGTGGAAGATGAGGACCAGGAGGGCTCCCTGTTGCGATTGGAGGGATGGGGTTCAAGGGCATCATCGACCACGTGGGAGGGGAAATTGCATTCTTTGATAAAGGATCTGGGATGTTTTATGGTGGAACTGGACCTCCTGGGAGCAGATGCGGTGGAGGCAGAGGAATTGAGAATAAAGGATGGCATTTTTACCTGAGGTCGGGTGGGAGGAGGTGTAGTCCAGGTAGCTGTGGGAGTCAGTGGGCTTGTAGTAAATGTTTAGTTGGTCACTGGAGATAGAGATGGAGAGGTCTAGGAAAGGGAGGGAGGTGTCCGAGATGGTCCCTGTAAAGTTTAGGTCAGGGTGGAAGGTTTTCGTAAAGTTAATGAACTGTTCAACCTCCTAGTGGTTGCATGAGGTGGCATTGATACAGTCATCAATGTAGCGGTGGTAAAGGTGGGCAATGATACCGGTGTAGCTGTGGAAGATTGACTGTTCCACATATCTGACGAAGAGGCAGGCATAGCTGGGGTCCATGGCTACCCCTTTGGTTTGGAGGAAGTGGGAGGATTGAAAGGAAATGTAGTTGAGGTTGAGCATGTACTGCTTGGGTTGGCATGACAGGAAGAAACGGAGGGCTTCGAGGCCTCCATCATGGCGTTTGGATGTGTACAGGGCCTGGACATTCTGTTCATTCTGGGGCTTATCAATAGCTTGCAGTTATTATGGAACTGCAAGGGCAGTGGCTGGGAACTCAGAGAAACCAATGGTTCAGTCTTCTGCTTGAAGCAAATTTTGACCAGAACATTTAAACACCACAAAGCTCACTGTAGGAAATGCCAGTGCTGCAACTTGTAATAATATTTGAAACTTGGTTAAAAATAGGAATTTTTAGTTATAGTTTCTGAAATAATCAAGACAAGAATTAACTGTTAGAACAAGCTCTATCAAAGAGAGAAGATTTGCAAGGTTTGAAACCACACAGTGCGGTGGTTTATTTGAATTCAATGTTGGTCAGATTTAGATACAGCCAATATGATCTCTCCATATATTGATTCTGTTAATCGGACACACCAACATACCTGTCTGTACTAAACTGTATTATTTGTTTAGTTGATCAAAATTTAGGAAATAGATCAAACAGAATGTATTTGGGTGGGAAGGTGATGGATACAGAAGACAGAATCAAAAGCTGGGAACATTAAATCTGAAGAGAGAGTAACAAGTAGTACAAGATCAAAGACATGGAAAGGTGCATGTCAATGTGTTCCAGACGTTAGTGAATCGAATGAGCTTGTTAGATCGTCGAGAGACTCGTCCAACGACGTCCTGGAATCAGACCGTGAAATAGAGATCGAAAGGTCGATTTGCAAATGTCACTTCAATGTGATCACTTCACACTCTGTGTCCTGATCTAGGCCACATTGGCAGATGTTTCTGCCAGATTGTATCCCCTGGGTTTATTTTCTGATCAGAAGTGAGATGTGTGGCTTGCTGCTGGCACATAGAAACAGGAAGTTGCGCGCCAGCTGAGAATGATACATCAGGCGCTACTTTCCGTATTATCAGCACAAACAGTCTTCCTACCTCTGAGGGTGAACACACACTGACAGTGTCAAGAACAAACGGACAGTTTGCTGTTGGTCTCAACATTGTATTCAATTCCATTCCCATTTTCCAGAATGAAGCAGAAGAGACACAAGATTATTTCAGCTCGAGTAAATTATCTGTCAGAGAGATAAGAAGAGATATCATCGGGTGAAAGGAGCGAAATGACAATATGTAGTTTCGCTCATAAACCTATGTTTAAAAGTAGAAAGCTTGAGGGAAGGTAATAAATAAATCTAAGAGACAGCATTCATTAAAAGTTGGAATTGTAACATTTAAGCAATAAAATTCAGCAGGGCTTTGGTGGAAGTGAGATCATATCGGAAGTGGTTGATTCTGTTTTCCGCAGAGGCAATGAGATGTGCCATCGGGTGTAAAAAGTGGATGTAATGCTTCTTGACTTCAATCAGGTTTTTGACCAGGTCTTGCATCTTCAATATACTAAGGGTTCATGGGATCTGGTGCAGTTTGGCAAATGCATCGAAGGTTATTTGTTGGCAGAAGGTAATGGTCGAAGGTAGACATTGTGAAGACATCTTGTGTCCAGTGGCTTACTATACGACTTGGTGCTGGATCCTTTGCTGTTTGCAGCGTATATGAACGATCTAGTCAAGAATGTAGCAATTTTGATCAGTAAGTTCAAAGATGAGGTGAAAAACGTTTGGTTTTGCAATTAATGAGGAGGAAAGCTAGTGTGACATCGATGACCTTGCCTGTTGGAGAGAAGAATTGAAAACAGAACATTATATCCTAAAGTCTGTGAAGTAAAGCATTTTCAAGACTAACAAATGAAGTGAATATACGATGCATTGTTGGAATCTACAAATACAAAGGATAAGCGATCTTCTGTTGTGCATATCCACATCATGGAGTGTGGGTTGGAGTTATAGTCTGGAGATATTGTGGCTAGACCATTACTTTAGGAAACTGGGGTCTGAGCCTGCAGTGCTGCCACATCAAGTCATGAACTAAAGTTGATAATTAAACAACTCATTGAAGGAATAAGCTCCACAGATATCCCCTTGCTCTGCTTTGGAGAGCACAACACATCAGCGCAAAAGTTAAGGCTGAAGCATTCACAGCAATCGTCAGCCAGAAGTGCCAATTGTCTGATCCATCTCGGCATCTTCTATAGATCACCAATATCACAGATACCTGTCTTCAGGGAATTCGCTTCTCTCCATGTGAAATCAAGGCACTGTTGGGCGGGGGGCACTGGTTACTGCAAATGCTATGGAGCCTGACAAAATTCTGGCAATAATACTGCTGACTTGTGCTAGCCAAGCACTCCCAGTACAGCTACAATACTGGCATGGACAATGTGGAAAATAGGCCAGGCATGTCCTGTGCACAGAAAATAGGTCAAACCACCCTGGCGAATTACTGCTCCATCAGTCCATGCTCAATCATGAGTTAGGTGTAGGAAGGTGCTTTCAACAGTGCTATCAAGCAGCACTAGCTCAGTAATAACCTGCTCAGTGACATAAAATGTGGGTTGCGCAAGGCCTACTCAGCTCATGACTGAATTACAGACTTGATTTAAACATGGCTTAAAAATGTGTTGCTGGAAAAGCGCAGCAGGTCAGGCAGCATCAAAGGAGCAGGAGAATCGACGTTTTGGGCATAAGCCCTTCTGAAGCCTGATTCCTGAAGAAGGGCTTATGCCCGAAACGCCGATTCTCCTGCTCCTTTGATGCTGCCTGACCTGCTGCGCTTTTCCAGCAACACATTTTTAAGCTCTGATCTCCAGCATCTGCGGTCCTCACTTTCTCCTAGTTGATTTAAACATGGACAAAGAACTGAATTCCAGAAATGAGGGAAGAGTGACAGCCCTTCACATTAAGGTCACATTCGACAGAGTGTGATATTATGGAGTCCTAGCAAAACTGGATTCAATGGGTATCAGGTGACAACCTCCCTGCTGCCTGCAGTCAGACCTCACACATTGGAAGGTGGCTCTGCTTGTTAGAGGGCAGTCGTCTCAGCCAAAGCAAATCTCTGTTGGAGTTCCTAAAGAAAGTGTCCTTGGCCCAATCATGTTCAGCTGCTTCAGCAATGCCTTTCCCTCCCTCAGAAGGTCAGAAGTGAAATCTGCATTGATCTAGCATTTTTTTTGGGACTGCTCAGTCCACATTCAAACGCAACAAAATCTGGACAATTTCCAGCCTTGAGCTGACAAGTGGCAAATAGCATTCACACCACAAACCTGCGAGACAATGACCATTGACAATAAGAGACAATCTAACCAAAACCCCTTGACATTCAATAGTGTTACCATCACGGAATCCCTCACCATCGACATCCTGGGTTTTATTGTTCATTAGAAATTGAGCTGGACACTCCATATAAATACAATGGTTGTAAGAGCAGGCCAGAGGCTAGGAATACTGCAGCGAGTAACTCACCCTCCTGACTTGCAAAGCCAACTGACTGTCTAAGAGACAGAAGTCAGGAGGGTAATAGCACAGCTCGCCCTTTGACTGGACAGGAGCACCTTCAACTGCACTCAAGAAGCTAGGCATTGTCCAGGACAAAGCATCCCACTTGATCAGCAGCACATCCACAAGCGTCCATTGCCTCCAAATCTGATGCTTAGTACCTGCCATATGCTGAAAAATGTGTTGCTAGAAAAGCGCAGCAGGTCAGGCAGCATCCAAGGAGCAGGAGAATCGATGTTTCGGGCATAAGCCCTTCTTCAGGCATACCTGCCGTATGCACTATCTAAAATACTGCACTGCAGTAACTTAGCCACTTCCTTACACAGTACCTTCCCACTACCACTTGCATCTCGATGGATAAGAACAGCAGACACATGGGAGCAGCACCACTGTAAGCTCCTCTCTAAACTACTCAGCATCCTGACATGGAAATATATCATCGATCTTTTACTGTAACTGGGTCAAAATCTGGAATTCCCTTCCTCAGGTCATTTTGGAACATGTTATTTCAGAAAGGCAGCTTTCTGCCATCTTCTGAAGGACACCTACCGACAACTAAAAGCAACCACCGTGTTCCATGAGTCAATAAAAAAATCATTGAGGCTAACATGACAGTTTGAGAAAGTGGTTAAGGAGGCATTATGAGCATGTAATAAGCAATCAAAAGGTTTGGAGTAAAGTTCCAGAATCAAACTATACCATAGTAGCTTCAATTAATGAAAGAGTATGAAATGAAACTGCTGAAGTAACGAATGATAATCACAGACCTACCAAAGTTTTGAAGCATGTTACATGGTTCAGTATTATCCTTCAGAGGAGGATGTGCGACCTTCCTACCTGGCCTTCCCTACCTGTTCAACAAAAAGGCGATGGTTCCTTTCCTGTGCCGAACCTGACTAAGAAACCCATCAGGAGAAAGTGAGGACTGCAGGTGCTGGAGATCTGAGTTGAGAATGTAGTGCTGGAAAAGCACAGCAGGTCAGGCAGCATCCAAGGGGCAGGAGAATCAACGTTCCAGGCATAACAACTACATCAGGTATCTTAATAAAGGCTTTATGCCCAAAACGTCGATTCTCCTGCTCCTCGGACGCTGCCTGACCTGCTGTACTTTTCCAGCACTACAGTCTCGACTGAGAAGCCATTTGGTTGTAATAAAGCTTCTTAAGAAAGATCAACCATAATTAGCCGAACAAGATGGCAGGCCTCAAAAAGGGAGCTGATGACCACCTTGGGATATGTGACTAACGCTTTCATAATTCAGTGAAGAATTCAACAAATGCAAATGACGGTGAGTCAGGCTCTTCAGACAGATTTTAGATTGGTGATTGGATGCAATGTGATGTTGCTGTGAACAGCAAGAGAGTTCTTGCCAGTATTCCACTCCAATATTTGTTCATGATGTAAAGTGTCAGATTTATTGCATTTCTGTGCTTTCTGTGCATTTCCAACATTCGGATCACAGTGATGATATCATGAGACCAGTATTCTCGAACTCCACTTTGATGTTGAATGGACAGGGTTTGGAATATCATCGTTTTGCATTTGAGTGAAATTTGAATTTAAAGAAATCCTGGAATCAGAAAGGAAGGCAAATGATGACCATGTAACCCGAGTCAATGGAAAATACAAAAACAGCTGGTTCACGAATGACAAGGCATCTGTCACATCTACATGGTCTGGCCGACATGAGATTCCAGACCCACTGGGAAGTAATTGACTGTGTTCTGAAGTGGCTTTAGCAAGCTATTCAATGGGCAGTTGGGGATAGGGACTCATTGCTGACCCTTACCATTAAGTAATACGTGTAACGAAACCTCGTAACAACTATATCAATTAAATGTAATTGTTGCGGCAGTTCCTGTATTTCACGTGAATATTCTAAATTTGCAGAATTTTCAGCACTGAATTGTTAACCTAAATAAAAGTTTTAAATTATTTATCTTTCAGAAATAAATAAAATCTGTTGCAATTCGGCTTCATAAATTTTTATTCACTTCTGCAAATGGTCAACATTCTTAAAATAAACTTGTTTCGATTTGAAACTTACCAACAAATCACTTCATTCACCTGGCTTTGCTGCCAACATCACTTCCTTGAAGCCAATTAAGCATTTATGTAAATAAACACAGAAATAGAATTCTCAGAATAGATTACAGAACCACAAAACCCTCATTTATATTTCCCTACAAGCACAGCACACGAATTGTGGAAAAAATGCAAATAACTCAATGGATTCCAATACTAATTGATGTTCGGACTTTTTAATACATAAGTTGTATGATTGTTGAATGACAGAGGTATCAATTGTCATGTTTAGTCAAAAAACTATAATTAAGAGATACATTGGCACAGCTAATATTTCTGTGTCTCTTTTTCTCTCTTCCCCTCCTGCCTTCCCCCTTTTTTCTTTATCTCTGATGCCTTGTTTTGCCTCTCCACAATCGGACAATGTTTTCCCCAATAACATGAAGCCAACACCTCACCAACATTGCCTCTCAGCCAAATTCATCCATTTCTTTCGAGAGATTTGAGTCAGGACAGCAAGATTTTCTCAAAAATCTGTCTGAGCATTGAGTGATCTGGAAACGCTTGATAGGAATGAGGCTGCAAGACTTTACTGTGTTAGTGTTTTCATTGTATCTCTGCACTATTATTCTTGTCTGAGGAATGTTTAATGGTTCAATGTAATGCATATTTAGTCTATAATTAACCTTACGCTGCACATCTCATGGAAGGTTTAATATTATAGAGGTCAATTTATTCTGTATCGACTCTGGGAGGATGTTTTTTTAGGGAATCCTGGATGCAGCTCTACTCTGTGTCTAAACCAAAATATATTTGACATGATTGCATTGGACAACACAATATAGAGGGAGATTTACCCAGCACATTACATGAGCTGTACAATCACAGAAAACATTTGATGTAGCCGTGTAAAGGGATTTGAACTCCTACCCACTGTCTTTCTGATTTTGAAATGCTTGACACCAGAATAAATGGGAACAACACTATGCATCGAAACTTTGTTATACAAGTAGACTATCATTTACAGGCACAGACATACACACACACATAAGCAAATCATCTCTGAACAACCCTTGCAGTGTTTAATGGATGAGTACTGAGAGAGCTTTAATATGCAACATGTGTGTATTCCATGCAACACATGCCGACAGTGTGCTTGATATGGTAGTTTAAATGTAGTTTTGATCTGTCTTTTACCTTTTCTGTGACAGCCGTGGTTGTGTTTGACAAATATTTAACAGAACTGAAGGACTATAAATGTAGTCACTGCATTAGAGGCAGAATGCAATGCCACCAAACAGTGAGAAAGATGATCCCTGTCTTTTTTCATGATGAGGGGGGATTGAAGCAGCTGGGCTTCAAACATGGAGGTTAATTTAGATGAGACCTATATAATTCTGAAAAGACTAACTTAGAGCAAAAGTCAATGAGAGGGAACCAGAAGCGGTCTGTTCAGCCAATGGGGTTTGGGCTTCCAAACAATGACATCATAGCTGAGCTGATAATCCTCACCTCCATTTTTACAGCGTTTAACTGTAAGCATTGATTCAATTCCCAAATCAAAACCTGCCCATTTCAGCCTTCAGTGTTCTATGGAAACAAATTCCACAGATTCACTACATTCTGGGAGACAAAATTCTGTTCTGCCTGACATTTGTGACCTCTAATTCAGAGATTTTACTCACTGGCCTGAACCTCTCCCACAAGGGGAAACAACATTTCTGCATTTACACCATCAAGTTTCCTGAAAATAATAGATGTTTCAGAATGTCACCACTGAATCTTCTATGTTCTAATGAGTATAGGCCCAAACGACTCAGTCTCTACTCTCAAGACAGTCCCTCCATCCTCAGGATCAGTCGACTAAACCTCGTGTGGATTGTCTCACAGTCCAGTGTACCTTTTCTTTGTGAGATGAGTCCCAAGAACAGTCCACAGTATTCCAGCTGTGGTAAAAATAGAGCTTCTTTTCAGTTTTAACAAACATTATAGTCATACAGATATCAGGCACAGAAACAGACCCTTCGGTCCAACTGCACTGCCCAGATATCCCAACCTGACTGAGTACCATTTGCCAGACATTTGGCCTATCTTTCTCTAAATGTTCCCTGTTCATACACCCATCCAGGTGCCTTTTAAATGCAGTAATTGAACCCACCTCCACCACTACCACTGGCAGCTGTTTCCATACATACACGTGAAAAGGTTACCCCTCAGGTTCTTTTCAAACGTTTCTCCTCTCACCTTAATCTGCTGTCCTCTAGTTTTGGACTCTCCCACTCGAGGAAAAAGGCCTTGGCTATTCACCATATCAATGCCCTGCATGATTTTATAGGGTCTTGTTCAGGCCACTCCTCAGCCTCCTTTCCTCTCACTGTAGGGAAAAGAAAAGCCCCAGCCTATTCAGCTTCACCTTATACCTTAAACACTCCAGTTCCAGCATCATTCTTGGAAATCTTTTCTACATCCCCTCAAGTTTCACAAAATCCTTCACAGAAATGGTCAGCCAGATTTGTCTGTAATAATTCTAAACGTGGCCTCACAAATGTTCTGTACAGCTGAGAGATGACATCTCGACTCCTACACTTAATGTTATGACCAATGAAGGAAAGCATGCCAAACACCTTCTTCCCCACCCTGTCTACCTGCAACTCCACTTTCAAGGAATGATGCATCTGCTCCCTTTGGTTTCTTTGCTCAGCAACACTCCCCAAGGCCCAGCCATTAATTGTATAAGTCTTGCCCTGGTTTGCCTTACAAAAATGCAGCACCTCACATTTATTTAATAAAGTTTGGGTTCATGAAAGGCAGGTCATGTTTAACTGATTAATTGGAATTCTTTGAGGTCATAATGAGCGTGGTAGACAATGGGGAACTGGTGAACGTGGTGTATCTGGATTTCCAAAAGGCATTCAGCAAGGTGCTGCACAAAAGGCTGCTGCATAAGATAAAGATGCACAGTGTTACAGGCAATGCATTAGCAGAGACAGAAAACTGGTTAACTAACAGAATGCAAAACGTGGGGATAAATGGGTGTTTTTCTGGTTGGCAATCAGTGGCGAGTGGTGTGTCTCAGGGATGAGTGTTGGGACTGCAATTGTTTGCAATTCAGGTCGATTGCTTCGAGTTAGAGATCCAAGTGTAGTGTGTTGTAGTTCGCAGAAGGCACTTAAATGAGTGATAGAGCAAAGTGTGCAGGAGGATATAGACAGGTTAAGTGAGTGGGCAAGAGTCTGGCAGATGGAGTACAATGTTAGTAAACGTGAGGTCATCCATTTTGGTAGGAATAATAACAAACAGAATGCTGCTGTGCAGGGGGACTTGGCTGTTCTTGTGCATGAAACACAAAAGTATAGTTTGCAAGTACAGTAGCTAATTAGGAAGACAAATGGAATAGTGTTCTTCATTGGCAGAGTTTAAAATTAGGACTTTCTGCTGCAGCTGTATAGGGCGCTGGTGTGACCATGCCTGCAGTACTCTGTACACTTTTCATCGCTTACATGAGATGGCACTGGGGTGGGGTTTGCTGAGGAGGTTGATTATGTTGATTCTGGAAATGAGGGGGTTGGCTTGTGAGGAGAGATTGAGCAGACTGGGATTATACTCATTGGAATTCAGAACAATGTGGGAAGGGGGTTGTAAAATTATAAATGGGATAGATAAGACAGAAGCAGGGAGGCTATTTCCACTGGTGGGTGAAATTAGAACGACGGGGCATAACCTCAAAATAAGGGCAACAGATTTAGGACTGAGTTGAGGATCAACATCTTCACCCAAAGGGTTGTGAAGCTGTGGAATCCCCTGCCTAGTGAAGCAGCTGAGGCCAACCTGTTGAATGTTTTAAAGGTGAAATAGATTTTTTAACAGTAAAGGAATGGAGGGTTATAGTGAGCGGGTGGGTAAGTGGAATCTTAGTCCATTGAAAGATGATCCATGATGTTATTGAAAGGCAGAGCAGACTCGTGGGGTCAGATGGCCTACTCCTGATCGTATTTCTAATGTTTGGATGTTGTTATGTTCTAACAGGCCTCCAATCCAAAACGTAATGCTCTCTGACTACTAAGTAAAAACTGAAAGAACAGTGGATGCTGTGTATCAGAAACAAAAACGGAAACTGCTGGAAATGTTCAGAAGGTCTGGCAGCATCTCTGGTGTGAAAGGCTCACCAGTTTATGGTTCCCTGGCTTTTCATACAACTTTCTTCAATAATGCTGCCACATTAGTCACTCTCCAGTCTTCTGGCATCTCATCTATGATTATCGATGATACAAATATCTCAGCAAGGGGTCCACAAATCTCTTCCCTAGCTTCCCACAAAGTTCTGAGAAATACCTAATCAGCTCTCCAGGATTTATTTCCATTTTTCTACTTTAAGACCCCCAACACCTCCTCTTCTGTAAGATGAACTCATTTGATCTTTAAGGGCTGTATTCTCT
Source organism: Hemiscyllium ocellatum (assembly GCF_020745735.1). Lineage (NCBI taxonomy): Eukaryota > Metazoa > Chordata > Chondrichthyes > Orectolobiformes > Hemiscylliidae > Hemiscyllium > Hemiscyllium ocellatum. The sequence continues at coordinate 11,021 of NW_026867451.1, read as the reverse complement.
TCTTAGTTATTCTTTTAACCTTAAAATAATTTTAGAATCTTTTCGGATTCTCCTTAATTCTATTTGCCATGCAATTTCATGCCCCCTTTTTTCCCTCATGATTTCCTGGTGAAGTATACTCTGACTGCCCTTATACCCTTCTCAGGATTCACTCAATCCCAGCTGTCTATATCTGATAAATGCCCCCTTCGTTTTCTGGACAGGAGTTGCAATTTCCCTCATCATTGAGCTTTTCCCATGCCTTGCCCTTCACACAAACAGAAACATACCATCACTGAACTCTCATTGTCTCATTCTTAAAGGCCTCCCACTTGTCAGTCGTCCCTTTACCTGTGAATAACCTCCCCCAACCAACATCTCAAAGTCTTATACCATCGAAACTGGCCACACTCCAATTTGAAACTTTCATTTTTAAATCAATTCTATCCTTTCTCATCATTATTATTAAACCAATAGAATTATGATCACTTTCCCTGAAGCGTGCCCCTACAGACACCTCAGTCACTTGTCCTGCCTTGATTCCCAACAGAAGGTCAAGTATTGCGAACTGTCCAGTAGGTGCATCCACATATTGAATAACAATGTTTTCTTGTACACACTTAACAATTTCTCCACATTCCAAGATCTTAACACTACCCCAAACTCTGGTTGGAAAGTTAAAATTCCCTACCATTACCCTCTTTCCTTACAGAAAGCATAATCGCTTGTAAATTTCCCACTGACTATCAGGAGGCCCATTTTACAATCCCAGCAAGGTCATCACCTCTTTCTTATTTTTAAGTTTCATCCATATAACTTCACTGGGCAGTCTCCGAGAAATATCCTCTCTACATCCAGCTGTAATGTTCTTTCTAACCAAAAACACTCCTCCATCTCCATCTCCTGTCTATACATTCTATAACATCTGTATCCTGGAACATTAAGTTGCCAGTCCTGTTCATCCCTGAGCCACATTTCTGTAATGGTAATAATATCCTTGTCCCACATTCCCATCTATGCTCTATGTTCATCTGTCTCACATGTCAGGCCTCTTCCATCAAAGTAAATGCAGTTTAACAGTCTTACCTTGCTCTTGCCAAACTGTCGTCTGCCTTGACCCCGAGAATTGCTCACCGCATCTCACCTCAAACACTTCTCTTTTCTCACTATCTTGTTAGTTCCCACCATCCACCTTACTAATTTAAAACCTTCAGCATACTGCTAGCAAATTTCCCCACAAGAATATCGGTCCCCTTCCAAGTCAGGTCCCTCTTATATAGATCATTTCTATCCCTGAAGAGATCCCAATGATTGAAAAATGGGAATCCTAACCCCTGCAGCAGTTCCTCAGCTACACATTCGCTGCTCTATCTGGCTGTTCCTAATCTCAATATTCCATTAGTTTTTAAACAAACCCCAACATGACATTTGCCATCTTTATTGACAGTTGAAATTAAAAGCTAACGTTTTGTGGTTCGGAGATGCAGACTTTCTGTAGATTTCTGAATTCAATCTCTATCTTGCCTGTTAAAATGCACAAGTTCACGTTTATGTCTGTTCTCATTTATTTAATCCACATTACATTAATGTGCAAAGCTCCTTGTTCACTCTCGTCCTATCTGTATCGCTCCACAAACTTCTTTTTGTGTCATACTCACCACTTGTCTCCGCTCGAATTTTTGTGTCTTTCGCAAACTTGCCTACAATATACTCACTTTCCTCATCTAAGTCATCAAAATACTTTGTAAATTTTTTTTGTCCCCCAGAACAGATTTATGTGGTCCTCCACACTTTGACATCCTGTAAAATAAAACACTTCATCAAACTTTTCGGATTGGGATTTCAAAAATCCTCTCTCCACGTTAATACAGTACCTCCAAAGCCAAGGCTCCTTTCTTATTCAGTAATCTTATGCATGGGTGCTGTCAAACACCTTCAGAAAATCAAAACATATTACAATCACCGTTTCCTCCATTTTCTCCAAGAATTCCAATACATTTATCAGGCAAGATTTCCATTTTGTAAAGCCATTCCCAGTTTTCTGCTGGAACATCCTTTTTTAAAGACTCCACCATTTTTTTCAATAAATGATGTTAAACTAAGTAGCCTCAGTCAATCTTTTGTGTGCCTTAACTTTTTATGAGTGAAGGTGTTGGTTGAAGGATCTACTATCAGCCGTCACTTCCACCTGCTGGAGAAGCACTGTCATCTACTGTGAAAAACTCAACAAGTTGTATCTATGTTCATTTACTGAGAAAGCAATTCCACAAATGTTCTAGCTCATCACCTTCTGCTGGCGGTCCCAGATTTTACGAAGCTATTCATTGAAAGTCGACAAGGCTAATTAACATCAAATCAAGATCAATAATTGAGCAGAAATATCTCAATTCCTGGTCACGTATTTTTGTTCATCTCTTTTTAGGACATTAGCTTTGACAATGTGGAGACTGTATGGGTGGAGCTGTGAAATACCAAGGGACAAAAAACATTAGTGGGTGTCATAGACAGACCCCCAGACTGCAGTGGTCGTATCGGAATAGTATTAAACAGGAAATTAGCCAAGCATGTGATATGGAGACATCTGTGATCATGGGTGATTTTAATCTGCATCTAGATTGGACAAATCAAATTAGCCACAATGTCTTAGAGGAAAAATTCCTGGAGTACATACAGGATGGTTTTCTTAACCAATATGTGGATGAACCAACTAGAGAGCAGGCCATCTTAGACTGGGTACTGTGTAATGAGAAGGGAATCATTGCCAATCTAGCTGCGTGAGACTCCTTGGGGATGAGTGACCATGACATGATACAACTTTTTTATCAAGATGGAGAGTGAGCCAGCTGATTTGGAGACTAGGGTGCTGAATTTTAATAAAGGAAACTATGAAGATATATAAGGCATGAGTTGGCGTTGATAGATCAGTGAAAGTTGCTTAAAGGTGTGACAGTAGATAGGCATTGGCAAATATTCAAGGAAATCATGGGGGAACTGCAACAACTATTTATTCCTGTCTGGTACAAAAGCAAAATGGGTAACAGGGCCAATCCATGGCTTATAAAGGAAATTAGATAGCATCCAATTGAAGGAAATAGCATAGAAATGGGCCAAGAAAAATAACAGGTCTGATATTTGAGAGCAGTTTCGAATTCAGCAAAGAAGGACCAAGGGATTGATTAAGATGGGGAAAACACAGTACAAAAGAAAGTAAGCTTGCAGGGAACATGAAGACTGATGCTACAAGGTTCTACAGTACATGAAGAGAAAGAGATTGATGAAGACAAATGTAGGTCCCTACAGATGGAAATTGGGGAAATGTATAACAAAGGACAACGAACAGCTGAGCAATTGTATACATCCTTTAGTTCTGTCTTCACAAAAACCGACAGTTATACAGGAGGTGGGTGAGGCTGCAGTTGGAGCATGTGTTCTGTTTTGGTCACCTTACTCGGGGAAGGATGTTATTAAACTGGAAAGAGTGCAGAAGAAATTTATAAGGATGTTGCTCGCACTCAGTGTTATAAGGAGAGGCTGAACAAGCTTTTTCTTTTCTTGGCAGTCTAGGAGACTGAGAGGGGATCTTATAGAACTGTACAAAATTATGAGAGGCAGACACTCAGTCTTTTTTGTCTTGAAGAAGATATCCTCCTCTGTCTTTCCAATCTGCAGGCTCCCTGCCTCTATTCCTGATGAAGGGTTTTTGCCCGACACGTCGATTTTCCTGCTCCTCGGATGCTGCCTGACCTGCTGTGCTTTTCCAGTACCACTCTCATCTAGACTCTGGTTTCCAGCATCTGCAGTCCTTTTAACTAGTTGGTTTATATCAGACAGGCAGAGATTAGTGTCAGTGACTGTGGGGCTGGTTTATATCAGACAGGCATAGATTGGCGTCAGTGACTGTGGGGCTGGTTTATATCAGACAGGGGAGATTGGTGTCAGTGACTGTGGGGCTGTTTATATCAGACTGGGGGAGATTGGTGTCAGTGACTGTGGGGCTGGTTTATATCAGACAGGGGGAGATTGGTGTCAGTGACTGTGAGGCTGGTTTATATCAGACGGGGGAGATTGGTATTAGTGACTGTGAGGCTGGTTTATATCAGGCTGGAGGAAACTGTTGTCACTGTCTGTGGGGCAGGGTGAAATCAGACATGGGAGACTTGTGTCTGTGGGGTGGTTTATATTACAGGGGGTGATTGGTGTCAGTGAGCGAGGGGCTGGTTTATATCTGACAGGAGGAGTTTGGTGAGGATGTTATAAAGCCAGAAAAGGATCACTTCATGTTTTAATTCTCTTTCAAGGCATACTGGGCACTCAAGGGTTAAACATTCCACTGTGAAACAGACTCACTACAGTATCAATTACAGAATAGACGGAACATCTCAGTAGGATAACTGAATCTTCGAGAAGGAATCCATTGCAGCCACACATGTGGATTCCTCTGCAGCCTCAAGCAACGGATTTGTCCTCCCCAGCCAAGACTGATAGCCTTGGCCGCAACCCTGTTCAACTGCCTCCTGCTCCCATTATCTTGCTTCTCTCCGTATTAGCATAGGGATGTGAATTCCCCGTGAAAACAGGCAAAACCCTTCAGTTTTAATCTCTTCCCATTGACACATGATCATGAAGAACACGATAATCAGTTGTTATCGCAGGACATCAACATTCACCGGACCTTGTAAAATTATAATTGCCCATCTTAAACAATGTAACGACAGTCAACCATGTGGATTATAGACCTTTTGTATCACCACAAGTAGACGCACAACTACTTTCAGGGACATGGAGAATCTCTCACGCTGCACTCCGATAATAAAGCATCTGCTGTCGTACTCAAACTTGTGTCGTCTGGATTTGTGGAACAAAATATAGATTACCAGCCTCACAATTCTATGTTTGATTTTTCATTTTCAATCAGGAAGTGTCTGCTTCGCCTTCCCATATCTAACAAACCATCAGATTTCATCTCTGCAGCCTCAGATCCTCTCTGTCACCACAAATAAACACTGAGTGATGAAGATATTTAGCAGGTGCAGAAGCATCTGCAGAGAGCGAGAACAGAGTTCAAACCCAGGTCTGACAGTGTGTCAGAATAAAGCTCAATCTTGTGGCACTGCCACACTGACAATTGTTAGTGCCAACACCTCATCAAAGTCTCTTCATTGTCCTGTTGTTTATCGAATGGCAGTGGTCTACAGTGCAGAACAAGTCCCTTCAGCCCATTGATTCTGTGCCAGTCAAAAACAACCATCAAACTATGGTAACCTCATTTCTCAGCCCTCGGCCCATCACCTTGTATCAGGTAAAAACAAGGACTGCAGATGCTGGAAACCAGAGTCTAGATTAGAGTGGTGCTGGAACAAACCCAGCAAGTCAGGCAGCATCCAAGGAGCAGGAAAATTGACGTTTCGGGCAAACAGTACAGACTACAGATTCAAAAACACCAGCAACGGTTCTCCTTCAAGACCCATCACCTTGTATGTCTTGGCATCGCAAGTGCACATCTGAATACTTCTTCAATGATTTGATGAGCTTCTGTCTGTAATGCCCTTCCGGCAGTGAATTCAGTTTCTCACCAACCTCTGGGTGAAAGCTTTTTTCCTTCATTACACAGACCATGAGTATAGGAGTTAGGACATCATGTTGAGGTTGTACAGGCCTCTTCTAGAATACTGTGTCCATTCTGGTCTCCCTGTTATAGGAGGGGTATTGTTAAACTGTTCAGAAAATATTTACAAGGATGTTGCCAGCACTGGATGGTTTGAGTTCGATGGAAAGGAGCTTGAAGGTTGAGGGGTGACCTTACAGAGGTTTATAATATAATAAGGAGCATATATAAGGTGAATGTCAGATGTCTTTTCCCTCGGTGATAGACTTCAGGGTTTGTATATGAAGAGGAAGTGATTAGAGAGATATGGAACAAGTACAGGTAAATGGGACTAGGGTAATTTAGGATATCTGGTCAGCATGGATAAGTTGGGCCGAAGGATCTGTTTCTGTGCTGAAAGTCTCTATTACTCAATGACATGGTTGAGATGTATAAAATAATGAGGGGTGTTCATAAGGCAGATAGTGAGGAAATTTTCCCCTTGGACTAGGAGCTTATTCCCCCCTAGACTTCAGCACTAGGGGACATACTTTTAAAGTGAGAGGAGAAAGATTTAAAAGGGAAATGAGGGTCAGCTTTTTCTACACAGAGAGTGGTTCGTGAGGAATTAATGGATGTGGGTTCAGTTCCAATGTTTAAAAGGTATTTGGACAAACAGGAAAGTATTGAAGGGATATGGGCCAGGAGCAGGTGGTGGGACTAGTTTTGTTTGGGATTATGGGTAGCATGGACTTTGGGGGGAACCAAAAGGTCTGTTTCCATGCTGTATGACTTTATCACTGACATTCCCCTTAAGTCTCCTGTCCCTTACCTTAAATATCTGCACTGCCTTCCAGTCTTACAACATTTGTCTTAATTGGTTCCTCCATCAAGGGGAATATTTCCTTACTGTCTACCCAATCAACACCTCTCATTATTTTGTACATCTCAGTGATCTCATAGAGTCAAACAGATGTACAACACAGAAACAGATCCTTCAGCCCAACTCGTCCATGCCAACCAGATATCCAAAATTAACCTCGTCCCATTTACCAGCACTTGGCCCTCTAATCCCTTCCAGTTCAAATTAAAAATCACCCAACACCAGGTTATAATCCAACAGGTTTATTTGGAACCACTAGCTTTCCGAACACTGCTCCTTCATCAGGTGGTTGTGGAGTTTTCTTCTACCCCTCCCGATGCCTTTTATATGTTACTAGCCTTGTACTGGCCTGCACTTCCTCTTGCATACACGCACCGCCTGTTGCATGAAAACGTTGCCCCTTAGGACCCTTGTAAGTCTTTCCCCTCTCACCCTAAACCTATGCCCTCTAGTTCTGGACTCCCCCACCCCAGGGAAAAAACCTTGTCTATTTACCCTATCCATGCATCCATGATTTTATAAACCTCTAGAAGGTCACTCCTCAACCTTCGACACTCCAGGGAAACCAGTTCCAGCCTATTCAGCCTTTCCTGTAGTTCAAACCCTCTAACCCTGGCAACATCCTTGTAAATCTTTTCTGAACCCTTTCAAATTTCAAAACATCCTTTCTATAGGAATCAGAGCAGAATTGCACACAATACTCCAAAGGTGGCCTAACCAATGTCCTGTACCGCCACAACATGACCTCCAAACTCCTTTACTCAATGCTCTGACTAATAAGGGAAAGTATATCAAATGCCTTTTCACTATCCTATCTACCTGTGACTCCCCTCTCAATCTCTCTGGTCTAAGGAAAACGAACCAATCTTTCCAGTCGCTCTTCATAACTGAAACTCTCCAGCTCAGACAATATCTTTCCAAGTCTTGAGTGCTAACACATCCCTCCTTAATGGGGATTCCAGAAATGCAGACAACAAGCTAGCTGTCCCCTAGCCAATGTTTTCGATAGTTCTAACAGAACTTCCCAGCTCAAACTCGGTGCTTAACAAGGAAAGGCGAGTTTATCACCTGTGCTGCTGTTTAAGTGACTGGGGGACATGCACAACAAGGTCCCTCTGATCTTCAGTGCTTCCCAGGGTCCTATAGTTCATCACGTATTCCCTTACCATGATTGCCCTCCTATGATCTAAGCCCATCTTCCTCACTGTTTGCCACCACACTGGTTTTCATATCATCTGTGAACTCACTGATCAATCCTCCAACTTTCAAGTGAAAGTTATTTCAATAAACCTAGAAACTGCGAGGTCCCAATACTGGCCTCTGCAAGATCCCACTGGGAGAAAGTGAGGACTGCAGGCGCTGGAGATCAGAGCTGAAAATCTGTTGCTGGAAAAGCGCAGTAGGTCAGGCAGCATCCAAGGAGCAGGAGAGTCGACGTTTCGGGCATGAGCCCTTCTTCAGGAATGAGGAAAGTGTGTCCCATCAGGCGAAGATTAGGCGCTCTCCCTCCAGCCGTCGTGTTGCTATGGCCTGGCGATAGAGGAAGTCCAAGGACCTGCATGTCCTTGGTGGAGTGGGAGGGGGTAGTTGAAGCGTTGAGCCACGGGGTGGTTGGGTTGGATGGTCCGGGGGTGTCCAGAGGTGTTCTCTGAAACGGTCCGCAAGTAGGCAGCCTGTCTTCCTAATATAGAGGAGGCCCCATCAGGTGCAGCGGATGCAGTAAATGATGTGTGTGGAGGTGCAGGTGAATTTGTGGTGGATATGGAAGGATCCCTTGGGCCTTGGAAGGAAGTAAGGGGGAGGCAATTTTGCATCTCTTGCAGTTGCAGGGGAAGGTGCCGGGAGTGGAGGTTGGTTGGTGGGGGGTGTGGACCTGACGAGGGAGTCACGGAGGGAATGGTCTTTTTAGAATGCTGATAGGGGAGGGGAGGGAAATATATCTCTGGTGGTGGGGTCCGTTTGGAGGTGGTGGAAATGACGACGGATGATACGATGTATATGGAGGTTAGGTGGGTGGTAGGTGAGGACCAGTGGGGTTCTGTCCTGGTGGCGATTGGAGGGGCGGGGCTCAAGGGCAGAGGAGCGGGAAGTGGAGGAGATGGGGTGGAGGTCATATTCGATCACGTCTGGGGAGATATTGCAGTCTTTGAAGAAGGAGGCCATCTGGGTTTTACGGTATTGGAACTGGTCCTCCTGGGAACAGATGCGGTGGAGACGAAGGAATTGGGAATATGGGATGGCGTTTTTACAGGGGGCAGGGTGGGAGGAGGCGTAGTCTAGGTAGTTGTGGGAGTCGGTCGGTTTATAGTAAATGTCCGCATTGATTCGGTTGCCTGAGATAGAAAGGGAAAGGTCTAGGAAGGGGAGGGAGGTGTCTGAGATGGTCCAGGTAAATTTGAGGTCAGGGTGGAAGGTGTTGGTAAAGTGGATGAACTGTTCAACCTGCCTCCACGAGGCAGCGCCGATACAGTAATCGATGTAGCGGAGGAAAAGTGGGGGGGTGGTGCCAGTGTAGTTGCGGAAAATGGACTGTTCCACATATCCTACGAAGAGGCAGGCAGGCTGGGGCCCATTCGGTGCCCATGGCAACTCCTTTGGTTTGGAGGAAGTGGGAGTGTTGGAAAGTTGTTCAGGGTGAGGACCAGTTCAGTCAGTCGAAGGAGGGTGTCAGTGGAAGGGTACTGGCTGGTCCGGCGGGAAAGGAAGAAGCGGAGGGCTTTGAGTCCTTCATGATGGAGAATGGAGGTGTACAGGGACTGGATGTCCATGGTGAAGATAAGGCGTTGGGGACCGGGAAAGCGAAAATCATAGAGGAGGTGGAGGGCGTGGGTGGTGTCCCAAACGTAGGTGGGGAGTTCTTGGACTAAGGGGACAGGACCATGTCGAGGTATGCAGAGATGAGTTCTCTGGGGCAGGAGCAGGCTGAGACAATGGGTCAGCCGGGGCAGTCAGGTTTGTGGATTTGGGCAGGAGGTAGAAACGGGCGGTGTGGGGTTGTGGGACTGATCTGAGTTTGGAGACGGATGGATGGGAGATCCCCTGAGGTGATGAGGTTATGATGGTCTGGGAGATGATGGTTTGGTGGTTGGAGGTGGGTCATGGTCAAGGGGGCAGTAGAGAAGGTGTCCGCGAGCTGGCGTTTTAGCCTCAGCGGTGTAAAGGTCGGTGCGCCAAACTACTACCGCGCCTCCCTTGTCTGCCGGTTTGATGGGAGGTTGGGGTTGGAGTGGAGGGCTGCACGTTCTGAGGGTGAGAGGTTGGAGTGGGTGAGAGGGATGGAGAGGTTGAGGTGGTTAATGTCGCGGCGGCAGTTGGCTATGAAGTGATTGAGGGCAGGTAAGAGGCCAGCACAGGGTGTCCAGGTGGATGGGGTGTGTTGGAGGCGGGAGAAGGGTCGTCAGAGGGTGGGCGAGAATCCTGGTTGAAGAAGTAGGCACGGAGGCGAAGCGGCGAAAGAATTGTTCGATGTCCTCGCCGCGTGTTGAACTCGTTCATCCGAGAGCGTAGGGGATGAAGGTGAGGCCTTGTACAGCTTGGGAAGGTAGAAAGGGACAGTGGTAGCATCTTTACCTCTGAGCTAGGAGATTCAGTTTCAAGTCCCACCTGGTCTAGAGGAATACCATACCATCACTGAACAGGTTGGTTGAGAAACTATCTCCCAAGGTGTTTTCTCCTCTCCTGAAATCCTGAATAGACATTCCAACAACACCTCTGCACCTGAATGGCACTGTCTCTTCTCAATCTAATCTTTCTTCCTTCCATCCGAACCTCTTTTGGGAGATTTACAGCATTCACTTTACCCCAGGGAAGTGAGTTTTGCAGCTTTTAAAAACTTTTATGTTTGTGTCTTCGCTGAAACAGCAGCAGGAATTTATCTTCTTGGATAACACACACACACACACACACACACACACACACACACACACACACACACACACACACACACACACACACATAACACACACTGAACCCTGATCTCGGATGATGACCTCTGCAGGGAGACAGACATCAACTGTAAAAAACCTCTTGGATCTTCCTGTACATCGACAGCATTGGTCTGTTTGGGTGCCTGCTTTTCTAAACCGTGTCTAAGCAACAAATGATGATAGATTCATAACAGTTTTCCTCCAATCCATGTTTAAGGCATGTGTTTGTGTTTATTTTTCACTGAGTGTTGATATAATCTTCTAAAATGTGGGAGAGGCTTCCATCTCAGATGACCACACCAGCGTGCCTTGGGGACCCTGAGGAAATGATTAGGGAAGTGTATCTGTACCATTCCACCTTCTGCACCCCTGTACTGCCAGATAGTGCTCCCTCAGTATCTCAGAAAGCACCTCCTCAGTATGTTTATCCCCAAGCACCTCGACAGAACATTCATGCCCTCAACACCTCAGAAAACAAACCTGTTACCCCCTTGGACCGTGTTCATCCCCAAACCTGTTCTCACTGTGGTGACCCACAGCCACCCCCAAGATTGGAGCCCAGGGCCCAAACATATTTGGTCTCTGGATTGGTTTATAAATGTGGAAGCAGGCCATTCGGCCTATCAGGTTCACACTGACCTTCGGCAGA